>NC_071571.1:123776299-123898799 GCF_024509145.1 Vidua macroura | reverse complement strand
GGAAATCCAATTCAAAAATTTTGCGCAGATGAACAATATTAGTTTATGTACATAATAGATAGGTGCTATATCCCTGCATAAAATCACTCAGTGTGATTTTGGGATTAAAAAAAATCCTTCCCTAGAAAGGCTTCAGTGAAGGTCACTGAGATATTAAGTATGAAGGATAGCTGCTTAATTTTTTTTTAAGTGTAATCAAGTCTAATCTTGTCAGCTACATCAGAGAGGGGAAGTGATCAGTTTAAGATACATCAGAAGATTTGCATAGAATGAAAATGAATCAAAATTAGTTTTGGTATCTGAGATGGCTAAAATGACAGCCTAATTGCTCCTGAATCAAACGTCACAAAGCTTGGTGTGTAATTTTAATCACTGATGAGAACCAGGTTAAGTTTGCTCATGGCACACATGCAATTTAAAAACCTTTTGAAATAATCTGATCACAATGAGCATGGAAACTTAATAATTCTCTAATTAGTCCAGAGACAAGCATGTTTACCTTCCCATTTGGCAAATCTGAACAGTGTATGCATCCTGAAGAAAGCCTGGACATCTAACGCATTCTCCTCCGAAGGCCTTATCTACAGATAAAAAGCTGCACAAGGACAGTTGTACCAGAAAGCAACTCCGAGCCCCTTCCATCTGTAGAGGACTGGTATAAATGTCTTCATACAGATATCTCTTAACTCTGACACAAAAGGAGAAACAATGCTGGTACAAAGTATTTTTACATGTATGCACTCAGCAACTGCACTTGTGAGGCTATTTCAGCCACGCGTAAACACACATGCAAGCAAGAAGACACACACACAGCTGGCACACAACATATGTACAAGAAGTCTTTTGGGCCATTGCACGGAAAAAAGAGGCAATAGTACTTCTGTTTTGTTTCCCAGCAATGATACAGGGATGCATGCGCAGTAACTCTGCCCTACCCAGTGCCATGAAAGGATCAGTCAGGGTGAAACCTCTTTAGCAGGTAAAACTAACTGATAAAAAGGAGTTGATACAGCAAATGGAACCAAATGTAACTCCCTAAAATTATTCCAGCCATATCTGAGGCTTTCCATTTAACCTTTTCTGCTTGAAGCAGGCTTTACCCATACTGCAGTGTGTTATGGTATCCCACAGCATCACAGTGTCCAGTACACACACACAAACAGTTGCCAGTTGCAGTCCTGGGCATGCACACTATACTGGGGCCAGATGGCATTTATGAGCAGTAAGTAATTTTAGGCAGATACAAAATGGGTTCTGCAGCATAGCATCTCACCCTTCCCCTTCTTCCCACAGCCGTGTGCTAACAGTCGTGCTGTTGCAATTTTCTCTTAAAAGATTTAGCAGAAGTAAGCTATATTTTTAAACCTTCCACCACATAGTCAAAGTGAAAAACAAAACCAGCACAGTAACAAGTGTCATAACATCTTTTCTGTTACTTAATCAACATTTTTAAATAAGCTGCACATTTATAGTTGTCTCCTTATATAACTTCAGTATTAATCAGTACTAAACAATGACATCAGCCCTCTGATCACGATTGTATAAACAAGAGCATATTTCATTCCAATTAAAACAAATACTAAATCTTTGAACTGACGAGCAGCACAAAGAGAAACCATAATGTATATTTCCATACTTGAGCTGTTTACAGTCTTTGTGGCCATGTTTGCTATCAGATAAGGTAGATGAAATCATTATACCTTGATGAGGAATTAAAAATTACTAGCATAAGTTACTGATCGTACGTAACATATGATGGAAGATGCATCCATTAGAGGCTACAGCATCTTCAATATTGAAAAATAATAAAAAGCAAATCTCCTCCCCAGGGACCTTCTTGCGAGAGTTATAACAAAGTTTCACAAAGTCATAGATAAAAAAAATTACAAGGAGTGCCTCAGAACAAACATTTTTCCACAAAGTCTCTACAACAGATTTTAACCCCCTTTACAAAAGAAATCACATTGAAAACCATACAGTATATTAAAAAAAAAAAAAAAAAAAAAAAAAGCAAAATGGATATATATTAAGCACATATCTTAAGACATCAAGAAAAAATCAAATCTCTGCCAATGCTGTCAGCTGAGTTCACAGAAATACATACCTGCTGCTCTGCTTAGTATTTAAAGTTCTCTCAGTAATTCACAAGGCCACCAACTTTGATCATATAAATCCTTTTCTCGGAACTAATGGCCAATAGACAGAAAACCTTAAATTGCTAACCTCTGCTTTCCTCCTGAAGAAACTGTGCTCTAAACTCTGCTCAGCTAAATTACAAAAACCCACCTACAGCCAGATTTGCTAATGAAAAGGGGGTGCTTTCTGAACAATAGGAGAATTCCTCTGCATTTAAAATGCAGAGTTCCCATTAGAACAAAGAATCACAAATGCCAGTTTTACCTCTGTTTTTTAATTGAGATTGTCCCAGCCCTCTTCTACGGTCCAGTGAGACAGTGTTTGTGAAATGATTAAAAAGAACGTGATCTGATCAAGAGGATGGAATAATGGGAAAGGAATGCTAGGTTAGCCACAGTGCGAAGTGCTGGGAAAGAAGACCAAGAGGCTTCTTAGCCTATTGTTTTTATTCCCATCTGCTTTTTAGCCATCTCATAACAGTTTTGATTCTTTATTTACTCTAGTAAAAATGGGTTAAAAGTTGCACACTTGCCTCTGAATTTGGTAACAAGTTAAAGAAATCTTTTGCAAAAAAAAAAAAAAAAAAAAAAAGAAAAAGAAAAAAAAAGGGAAAAAGAAAATAAATAAAAATCCCTGAATTATATCAAGTTTCCAAAAGGTCATCACTGTCTCTGCTGTGGCCTTTTCCCCATACCAAATCCTCTATCAATATGTCATAGTGAGTTAGGCAAAGACAAAAGAGAGGCTCAGTGTGAAAACTGCACATATATCTAATCCTGACAAAGCAATGAATAGGCCTTCACAAGTATAATTATACTTGTTTATTTGTTGCCACGTACAGAGGACTGATGAAAAAATCCATCAAAGTGGTATTATGCAGACACCAAGAGCTTCTTTTCTTTGGTTGCTAAAGCCACATTGAGGCTTAAATTCCTTATTGTTAAATTCAGAAGAAAGAAGAAAAAAAAAAAGATTTTGGTTGGACTTTTTTTTGCATCAATTGCTGACAGATCCTTTGTGTATAGCGCTGTATTATTAGATGCATTAGATTAGCTAGAAACTTGCTCACACTGCTTCTCGTTTTAGCCCATGCTGCAATCCATAATTATAAACTACTGTACACAGTACCTTTTAGCAGGGTGTGGTAGGCACTTAGCTGACCACGAGTTGAACAGATTTTAAATTGCCCATTTTCCCACAATCACTTGTTTGAAATATCCAAATACAGGTAAGCTACCTGCCATATAATTACTATGGATATTTTCTTTTCCTGAAGCTTAAAGCTGCCAGGAAAGAGAAGGTGGGTCAGTGTAATGCAGAGGTGTCTTTCATTTCAGCCTATTTGGTGCAAAAGATACAAAGCAGTTTATCTTCCTGTAGAGAAAACCATCTAGACATTTATCAGAAACTTGGGCCCAGCGTAGTAGCGAAAAACAAACACACCAGTCCCTTTCTCCCCAAGCAAACGAAAAACATTCTAATAAACAATAGCTTGAGACAAATGAAAGTGTTAGAGTGGTTGATGATATGAAGAAAAATATTTTTCAGATGGAAATATTAAGTAGCCATTTAACTCTAATAGACCTTATATCAAATAACTTAACAAAAGCACATTTTGGGTGGAGGGGGAAAAAAGAGCCAAATAAGCTTTTTCTTATGGGATAGAAATATATCAAAGTACAAGCAATCTGCATAGTTAATGTCTTTGTGAGCTTTCCAATTTAAAACAGAAAAGCTGTAATTTTTCTTTGCTGGCAATCTGGAAACACTCTGGAGTTAATTACAGCTGATTCGAAGTGAACCACACAAACAAAGACCAGTCTATGTCCAGACAATTATACTGCATTAACCAGCTTAGAGCTTCCTGCTGATGTTTCAGGGCTCTTCTATTACACCCTTCTACCTTCCCAGCACGATAGAAAATGCTTCTGCAAGAAGGAATTAATGAAGAGAACTGCAAAAGAATGTGTGACGACCTCTCCTGACACGGTAAAAACTTTCCGCCCATGTCACGACAAAGGGGAGAAGGTAATTAAGTTTGAATAGAGGGATGTAACGAAATATATTATGCATCTAAAACAGTACACTGAAAGGACAAGAGGGGGGATGGAAAAGTTTGCAAAAGACAAACTTGAGTGTACTGTTCAACTCGATTATTTTCTCTCATGTTCCTCTTATCCACAAAGGCTAATACCGAACATCATTCCAGCTGATTTTTAAACTCTCACAATGAAATCTCCTGAGGCTGATCAGCTCTCCTTCACTGTCAGGATAGGATTTGCCTCTTTGTTTTCTATCCTAAGAAGCAACGGGAAAGTGTACACAATGGCCATAACGCTATTATAGGCTTTGGAATTTTTAATTTAATTGTAATGGTGAAGAACTGTTGCATTACTCTCCTGTCTTCTTTCCACAGCTTTAATGAAACCACTGCAGCTGTTCTCCTTTTAAAAGCAAGATCAGCAATCCCAGCTTGACAAAGCTACTGTGCAATATGTTTCTTTTGTTGTTGTTTGGTTTTGTTGTTTTAGGAAAATGTTGTCATCATTATGCAAGATAGGCCTATGTCTTAGGCTACTTCTACAAACATATTTGGCTTCTTTTTTTTTCCAGCTACCCTAGTTTGCATGTATTTGTTCTAACTGAATATTAATAGCTCACATTGGTGTTAGACAAGAACATGAACTGTAATTATCCTTCTAATTCACACTTTCATACCATATTTTTACCACCTGACACAGGTTCTGTAGTGATTACTTCATTAGTGATGAAGAATGGCCTAATCAGGCAAAGTATTGCTAGAAAACTCTTGTTTGCCAATACTAGGAGAAAGCATCAACTTTTTGCCTTTCTTTCTTTATGGAGAAAGGTGCATCTGAATGATAGTGACCCAGTGAACATTAGAGCATTAATCACCTCCCTTTGTCTCATCTATGCAAAGTAGGATTAGAGTTAAAATGATGACTGCTTAATCCCTTTGATTTTTTTTTACTAAATAAATATTAATCTACAAATCAATCAGATCCTGTATTATAACACACATAATATACACTATGAAAGGTTATGTAAATTACACTCAATTTTACAAGCATGCCATTAATGGAAAGAGCCCCCATGTTTTCACTTTTCATTCCCCAAACCCCTGTTAAATTTGGAAGTTCAAGTTAATAATCCTATAAATATAAAGCTTAGCTATTGAATCCATATTCCTTTTTCCTCTAAAGAACTTCACTGCATCAATCATTTTAGGAATTAATAAATCGTATTTACTGTGTTTATTCATATGTCAATACTCCCAATCTGTAAAGCTTTCACCATTTAATCTCTTTAACTCTGACTAAAGTTAGTTTACATTAGATGTTGTTTTAAACTCGTATGGAACCAAATTAAATAAAAGCAGCTCGAAAATTAATCCTAATTATCTTCATGAAAAATAGTGCTGCCTGGATCCGTCACCTGTTCTCACACACTATGAAAGAGATCATTTGCATTCACAGCTCTTAAGAAAAAATTACAGATATGTAGGTTTTTGCTTCATTAAACTTAGGTCTAATTTAACAAAAATGTAATATTAACATAAGTAAGTATACTAAAAATACTTTAATGATGTAAAATAGAGCAGCATAATATTCTAAAGTGTGAATTATCACAAGCTTTGTGATTTTATTGAAGTCTGGATGTGCCCTCTGTCAGCATATTTGCAAGGTAAGAATGGATGGCAAAAGTAACAAATAATGACTAGGGAGTCAAGAGTGGCTCTACAGCATTCACCTAACCACTTTGTTGTCTCAAAACAAACTGTGAAATAAACATTACAGCACTTTTTTGCTTGCATGCTAAAAATGCTGTAATTATCTTTCTAAAAGTTACCATGAGGCAGGTAGTCAAGCAAACAGTCCAGGTCTTAGGGAGACACCACAACTCCAGATAAGTTCAGAGAGACTCCTGATGAAAACAAAATATAAAGAATCTTGCTTTTTAGCAGATTTACAAGATTTGCAAGATTCTTCTAATTGTGCATCTGGAAAAAAAAAAGGCTGTGGTATTGTAAATCATGTTAAACATTTAAATATTACTCTGTATTAACAAAGTCAGCCTGGTCAGTGAAAATACAGGATGTTTTTTAAACAGTTTAGTTATTAATAAAGCACTTCTTTTCTAGAATATTATCATGGCAAATTTGTTTTGTACTGCCAAGATCAGCTGGACATTTTGTTTTTATTATTCATAGTCTTTTGTCATTTTTTTTTGTTCTGCAAGTTAATTTGACTGCTGTGCATAAGTGAAGTGAGCAATTCAGTAATTAACTTTGGTGTTTTAAAATGTATGAACTTTAATTAGATTTCATTATAAACAAACAAATGTCAACCATAATTATAAGCTCCTTGGTTTAACCACATATTATCCCTTTTCAAACAAACTTGATGTCAGACAAATTAAAATCAAGCAGCCAGCAATTTTGAGTTGAATTTTACATGATCTGCCAGTAACCTGATTACTTTAACTTCAATATCATTACAGGAAAAGTATTTCAAGAAAAATAATTACAAGAATTCCAACAGGAGACAAGCTTAATTGTATTGATTCAAAAGATGCATGTATATAGGAACCATGCTGAAGGAATAATGTTATCTTAAATCTACAGTTACTATTAAAATTATATTGTCTGGCATGAAAAAGGCAATTTGAGATCAGTGTCTGGAAAAGCAGAGATACAAAACTAACTGAAATAATTATCTTTACGCCATTATACTTTAAGCAACAAAATATCAATGAGGAACAACTTGAAGGCATGAAGGTTTGCAGGTTTATTTACTGACTGGTGTATCTATTAGTACCAGGAACAAGTGGAGCTGTCAGGACATAATGAAGGTAAATGATTAGTTAGCACAGAGACTGAGCTCTTCTTCAATGCAATAAGAGTTAATTAAAGTTTACCACCAAACATCAACCAAAGCAGGATGTTGATCAGGTTTCAGCATTAAGTGCAAACAGACAATGGTTGGCAGCAATTAGTGCAGCTATCAAATGACATGCAATTATAATTATACATTTAAAACACCTAAAGGCTTGTGGAAGGGAGGCAAGAATCCCATCAGCTTCTTTGACTACATACAGTCAAAGTGCAGGAAACAAGTATCAGATATATCACTTCAATATTGTAAATCAATAGAATTAAACAAAAAAAAATGTTGTACAAGCACATTATCTGAAAAAGGACAATCCACTGTACATGAAATGGAAGAAATCTACAGGCAACTCCTAACAAAGATAAGTACTAGTTAGATTAAACAAATTACTTTACTGCCACCACTCACACTGACACGCATAAACAGGGAAGTGTTTGGGGTTTAAAGACTGGTGGCTGCAGCTTTGTTACACATTTTTATGCCAGACTCAAGGTTACCTGGTATCTTTAGTCCCTGTGGCCACATTCACAGCATGAGAAGGCCCAGAAGGACCGTGGGCCCAAAGCCCATGACCACAAGAGCTAGTTTCACATGCTAGCTGCAAGCCTGCTGCGAGGAAGCCTGGGCTTACCAGAGGCAATTGCCTGGTAGCTGAGCCACAGCCTAAGGCTCTGCCACACATCCCCTCCCCTCCACCCCCTCCAATCAGTATGTGCACCAGTTCTGCCTGCTCCCAAACTTATGCCCAAGTTCTGGGAAAGAAATAGGAAGTGAGAGATTTCCACCACAGACAAACGCTGTGCATCGTGCAGCAGCAACGCAGACGCGCCAATAATCCAGAGCACGGCGAGGGCCGGGGCTGCCACTGCCACGCGCTGCTCCCATTCCAAGGCCTTGCGGAATGGTGGCAACCACCAGATCGGTGATACAACGAAGGCAATAACAATTTTCTTCTCGGTCTCCCATTAAAACCAAAGGAAAGATTATAAACTTGCAGCAGTACCTTTAATAGCAACACCAAACAAAGGGAAAAACTGCTCTCAGCCCAGCGCTGACAGCCTGCTGAACACCCTCAGCGCAGATCTGGGAAGTTAAAACATCGCCAGTTCTGCAGTATCAAACACACAGGGCATACAGCAAAGCAGGTAAATAGTCATTATTAACTGGTGTAGCCCAGCAGACAATTAGCTACACAAATCTAGCATCCGGACAATTCTCAGTAACTGCTCCATGCACTGGAGATGGAATAACTCACTCCCACTCACTGGCATAGTGCAGGTAGTGAGATTACCTGATTAAACACCTACACTGTTCCACATCAGCTGAATAGGTCTGGCAAGAAGGATCCTGACCTCAAAGAAACCAAGATCTCTTCAGCATTTTTATGGACAACGCAGTGGGAAAAGCACAGTGCTCTTCCTAGGTATGTAACAGGAAGCAAGACAAAGCTTTCCAGCAGACAAGTAGCAGGTTTCCAAGAAAGCTAAGCTGTGACAAATTAAAACCTGATGATGAAAGGAGCAAAAGGGTTAGACAGTAGGATTCACTGCCGAAGGATACCACTGAAACCATGAATCTCCCAAGATTTAAAAAAAAAAAGAATGGAAACTGGCTGCCAAAATTATCCAGAGTTATTGTAATGAATGTGAACAAAACAAAAACATAAATTGTAAGGGATATTAAAACTTGTTTTTCAGCGGTCTAAAAAATTTGCATTTGCAATCTTGCCAAGGCAGGTATATACAATAGGTTATCCTACATCTGCCTACTGTGGTATTCTTCAGAAGCATTTTGCACAGACTAGTCAAAGATAGAAAAGGCTGGCCATCACAAAATCCCAGTTTGGCAATCAGTATGTTTTTAAATTATGAATTACCCCCTGAGTAAAGAAGTGTCTACAGCAGGGAGACTATCCTTAAATTTTCTTTAAACTAACCCATGCAAAAAGACCATTAGCATCAGTCCGTATTTTAATGTTGCATAAATTTCCACTGTGTCACCTTCTTTCAAGATTGTAAACATGGTATTTTTTTAAATGCACTTTTTTTTTTTTTAATTTTATAAGGAAACCCACATACATATGCAAAATGCATTAGGATGGGTTGTGTCAGTATGTTGGCTACCAATTGCGATTTTCACTGGAATGTGCACACGTTCACATTGCTAAAATTATTTTAATAAAATGCTTTACTGCTTTTCATAGTTCCTGGGTTGAAGCCTAGAGCAGTTCTACAGATTTTTTTTTCCTAACAAACCTCATTTTCCCAACTAATTCTGTTATGCTAGGGATTTGTGCACAGAGTTGGCTAATCCCAGTATTTCCCTAGAGCTGCATCTAAGCTATGGCCCACTCCCAGCACAAAAGTGTCTCCAAAAGCCCTTTCGCCCCCTTCAGCACTGATACACTCATTGGTCCTGACATTTTCACTTCAGCCATGACAAATGAGCTGATGGCTGTGATCAGATTGCACACGAGGACTGCTTTATCAAAGACGTATCATTAACTCTCATCACTGTCTTCCATTATGACTCTTTTGGTCAGATCTGTTGTGAAAATGCAAGCGAGTTTAAAACTATAACCTAAACATAGCAACAAACAAACTTCATTAAAAAGCAGGAAAGAAAACCAGACTCGTACGGGATCAGAAAGAGTCTAGCGTTAACTAAATGTTTCTCTGGGGATTTAAGTAACTGTACTCAACCTCTGCCCCAGTGCAAACATGGTAGTTGACCGTCTTCGAAAGGCCCCTTCCCCCATTGCGGACTGCGTGCACTACTTTGCCTTTTTTAGAGAAACAAAAATATAGCAGCAGCCATCAAATATGTCTAAAAACAAAGTCAACTTTTTTTTTCCTTTTTAGTCTCTGAATCACATCACATTCTGTGTGTCTGCTCTTATCAAAATATGTTTCTCAAATAAATCCCTTAAAGAATATAAAATTTTCATTTGAATCACAGCCACATAATCACACTGTTTTCTGACTCACAATAAAAACACCAACATAAAGCACTGTCTGAAACGGAAATCGCTCAGCTCCCTATGAATACCACAACCTTTCTGTCAAGTTAGAACCTAAGTTCCAGTTACACAGTTCTTATTACATCTAGAGGGTTTACAAAGTATATATTTGTTGTAACGTATTCTAGCAATTCATCTGAGAATACACATCTAGCAGAGTCAACTGTAACACAACAGATCTTGGGAATGAAGGTCATGCTTTGAGATAAAGTGCTATTCACTTTTGGACCATGCAAGAAGCTCTTTATTCCTGTTCTTATTGGCATCAGTTCCCCCTTACCAGAGCAACAACAAAGCCAAGTGCTCGTGTGAGGTTTATGAATAAATCAGAGGTGAGCCACTTTAAGTGCTGCCCATGATTTCCTTGTTGACAGTGAGCACTTAAACAGGCTTCTATGACCAGCAACTCCTGGCAAACCTTAATGGCTCCTAATCTGTACCCTGCTTCATTTCAGGAAAGAAATGACCTACCCTAATTTTTCTCAAGTCTTCACCTTTTGGGCAACTACTGTCCTGCCTTTTTAAGAAATTCACATTTGGGGACTGTCCTGTTTCAGTGCCAAGTTTTCAAATAACACACAACATAAAAATCACCATTTTCTTCCTTGAAAACAAATGACAGCTAATAAAATATTATTATGCTGTGCAGCCTAAGTAATTCCCAGACAAACCATTACACAATTCAGTGTTTGTTTAAATTGCATAGATTTTTAAATGAACCTAAAAGATATGCAGTATATTTGCCTCCAATTATTAAAATCATATAAAAAATATGCTGACAGCAGATTCAACCCTTCTGTACAGCTACAGCTGAAATCAGGAATGTTTATAAATCATTACCACTCAACGTGTCTTAAACATTCAAACACCCTCAAAATCTATTTTTAAATAATAATAACATTGAAAATCAAACTAATTTCAACAGTAAATTCTGTGCTGGGCCAAACAAATCTGGTCCGGGCACATTAGAATCCAGCTGTGGCATGACACTAGGTGTTCCAGTATGTACGTCTTTGATGCACAAAACCACTCAGAGAGCTATGCTGTTCAACATTAAAGCTGTATCCTGCATGGAGAATAGATTTCAACATGGAATGAAATTCTTCATTTTTAAGTACTCTCTCTCCCTCACAACGCCTCTTCTTCCCCCCACCCCCCCGCCCCTTTCTGACATGTCACCATCTCCAGATGGCTGAATTGACTCTGTAGTAGCTGAGTTATTGTCAGGCTCCCAGTTTCTGCTATATTTAAATACTAACATTTTTTCACTCTGCTGTCTCCTGTTGCCTTTCCACCCACTCGGGAAAAAGCTGTGATTTCAGTGAGCGCTCCCCCCAGGGCCGGGGGGCGGCTGCCTGGCAGCGCTGACCTGCCGCTGCTGGAATTGCGGCGGGTGCCTCAGCAGATGACGCTCTTCTTTGCAAGGGCCTGATCCAAACGTGGGGAAATCAACGAGGCGGTGCTGGACCTCGGAACAGGCCCTCAGTCATAACTGGAAACTGCAAAAATGCTGCGGAAAGCGCCCGTCAAGTGAGAGAGAAATCTGCGGGCCAGACCAGTTAGGACTTAAAACTCCAGTGATGCTTTTCACTGGAACCGAAACATCTGTCCCAGTGCACTGCAGATAACTCAGTGAGAAATCATCCTTTTCTTCCCTACAGAAACCAGTTGCTCCTGCTGGAAAAAGTCCCAAAGCACTTTGTTTTGTTTTAGCAGAGTGGCTCGTGGTTTTTTGTGCCTGGGGTGGCACTTCCCATCCCAGAGATAACTGCACTGCAATGGCAAAATTTTTTTTGTGAACAGCTTGTGAAAATTGAAAGGAACTGAGAGATTGAGGGATGACATATGACATATAACTAAATAATTTATTTTAGAAATGTAACTTTTTTTTTTTTTATTTAAACCCTTGGTGCTGTAAACAAAATCAATAACCATATTTCAATTAAAAAAAAAAAAAAAAACAACAAAGCAGAAAAGGACCTGAGTAAAACCCACAGGAATAAATTCCCTGTTTAAGGAGCTACTTTTCACTCAGAACCTTATTTTCTGGAGTGGGGAAGGCACGGGAAATGTTAGGTGGTAAACAAGGAGAATCTTAATTAAAGGTGGACAGCTATAGTTTCTCAAACAGGCAAACTGCCTGCATTTGAAAACATCATGTAACACCTGGCAAATCCAAGGATATTTTTTCCCCTCTCTTGCTATGAAAGCTCTGGTTCTCTCAATATCAAAAATCAAAGGGCCATCCCAAACAGATACACAGAAATAATGTTTTTGCCATGAAAAAGAGATTATTCTTATCTGTTACACTACCATCTTCTGGGACAAGTGTGGAAACAACTGGGATTATTCCAGGTTTCAATCCGTGCCCCAAACACTGGAGCACTACCAGTGACAGGTGCCTTGTCATCTCAGATTAGGTGAATTTATAAGGCAGCCTCAGTGTCAAAACAGGGAGGAGCAAGCCTTCAGCAGCAGCCTCTCACAGACCCTCAGCTCTGCTGTTACCTGGTAAAAGGAAGAGAACTGACCCCCCCTCAGCCTCTATGGAAAACCTCTTACTTACAGACCTTCCAATGCTTTCCTTAAAAATGGAAATGGTAGCACAAAAAGAGGAGACAAAACCTTTTGGAACTGATTTTATGGGATTTTTGTCAAGTGGTAACTACAGGCCTGATTCTTTATTCACTAATATCAAAACTGTCTGTCTTGCCAGTTTTACACTCATATTATTCCTCTAATTTCAGGGCAGTAATTGTTGATTTAGTTTAGGGTGAATGGGAAGAATATAGTTCTTTTGGTTATATGTGTCATAGGCACACATCAAGACAGGCCTTTTGTATGTATTTCTTTGTTGCAGAAACAGAATGTTTGTCTATTTAAATGCAGTTTTAAATATATATCCAGTGTGCACATTGCTTGTTCTGCAGACACTGCTGCAGCCTGTATGGTAAATGTTTGCTTTCAGAGTCACCATGGTCTTTCATGTACATGCAGCCTTTAGTTTGTGAACTATTGACCTGAAGGACCATAACACCTTCTTAGGAGCTGGGACAACTGATCAGATCACTGTGAGTACTAAAAGTCGGCTAGATTTGTCTGCAAAGAGATCCCAGTTTATGTGTGTCTAAATTTTTTCTCAAAAATAAAAAAAAGGCAAATTAAATATAATTCAGACAAATTGCAATCTAAATATATATATTTCTCTCTGTTTTCTTTTTTTTTAATTGAAAGCTGATTTTGAGTAATGTGAACATAAAACAGAGTATCTTTATACAGGAAACTTTTATTTTGACCTTTTAACTTAGTTAAACCATTCTTCAGAATATTTTTTTTAAGCTGAAAATGTAATTCCTCAACACGTCTGCCATATTTCAGGCTGGCACAAACTTTTCTGGTTAGTTTAGAACATGGCAAAAGTTGCAATAATAATGAAAATACTGGTATAAAACTGCTATAGAGTGACTATTAAAAAGGAACAGAGTGGCATGTATTACAGACTGAACCTCCTGCTTTTATTTATGCAAAACAGGTTTATCTCTACAGGTCTGCAAAATCCTGCTATCAACACGTGTGTTTATTGCCCCTTTCAAAAACAACAACAAATCTCAACGACTACCAAACAAAACCTACTAGGTTTGCTATACCTGTTCGGTAAAAGCAGCTCATACATGTCACTTTCTCCTACCTATGCATCTGTTCACATAAACATATTTTGTGTTACATCTTATTCTTTAAAATCTTGAATCTCAGAATCTCGGTGTGCTGGGTTTCTGCCCATTCAGAAAGAATGCAGACATCACATAAGTTATTATTAACCCATGTGTTATCCAGTTCTACAGTGGCTGGAACTTTGCCAGAGACAACACATGGTGCTTGGTTAACAATATTTTAAAATATAAATTAATTTATTTTTTAATTAACACATTTTTCTTATAGAAATACACTAATAAGCTCTTCCCAGAATGAAAGGCATACCCTAAGCATATTCCTTTCAAAGAAGTTTTAAGGAATTTCATAAAGTAAGCAGCAAAACATTCTAAAACCTCCAGAAGGTCTTTATCTTTGAAAAAAGAGAATTTTTGTGACTATTCTCCCCAAGCACATTTACAGTTTTGGTTCATTTATCCATAAGCAATCCTAATTTCTTCGAGGCATCTCCAGTGTTTAAATATAATCAGATCAAGCCCAATACTGAAGTAACAAGCATTTACAAATAAATGTTCTGAAAACTGGAAAAAAAATCCCCAAAACAAGTTAATATTTAGTCTGACTACAAAGAGTTTTCCACAGTAGCTCTAAATCGGTAATTATGTTGACCTGATAAAAAAAGAGAGCCTATTTAATATGCACACATACAAATAATTATTCACACTGCATTTGATTTACATACATACAAAAGAACCACTTCCCACTTTCAAAAGTGGCTCAACACTTATGGTATTTTAACTGCCCTAATTACTGTTGAGAGAACATAATTAGAAGCACTGATCACATTGTCAACAGCTAACCAGTTGCAGCCCTGGCTGAGGGCCTGATCCTGTGCTGGCTGGAGGCGGAGGAGGCCAGCACTGGTTGCAGAAGGAGGACAGGGCCCTTCTCACCACCTGAATCTACAGGAATCCAAATGTTTTAAGCAACCTGAATACGCTGACACAGTCACGCTGAACACCCCGCTCCTTACGTGCACGTATCAATTGCTATTTCGGTAAGCTTCCTCTGTTTTCAAAGGCGAGCAAAGAGAGTAATTTTTTCCCCAGCAAGGCTCCTGTACCACTAAAACACTTAGCACTGAGTCAGAATTCATAACTTTTTCCAAAGGAGAAACAGTTTAATAATTAAAACAGATATTGACTAAACCCTGCTTCCTTGAATACCGAACTTTTATTAGATTATTATGTGTTGATGCATAATTTCCATTGCCAACTTTTAAAGCAGCTCCTTCCCTCCCTGCCGGCCCCTGTCCTCCCTCTTTCTTTCCCCCAAGCAAAGTGCTGGGACTCCTTCATACCCAATAGTCAATATTTGGTTTGCCTGTCATGTTCCTGGAGCTCCCCTCCATACAAACCTGTGTTTCTTAACCTTTCGCTGCACTACTCTTCTACGTGTTACTTCTCATGATGATGTAAATTCAGAGCATCTTAGCAATTTGCTAAAATCTGAGCTTCTGCTTGTTTTCTCAAGTCTTGGACAAACATAACTTTGGGGAGAGCTGAACATAGGCATAAAGAAAGAGGAGCCTGCATTTTCATCTTCCTTTCATCTCAGTCATTCAGTCAACCATTCAGTGCCCTATTCAACAGAGCTTTTCATTATGCAAAAAAATGCTAATCCTTTTCCGATGCTTTCACACTTGTATAAACCCCCATTCCTTCGACTGAAAAGCAATTATATCAGTTTACCTTTCTGTCAAAAACAGGATTAATATTCCAATACCAGAATCTCCTTTATTTTCCTATCTTTTGCTTTAGGAAACTAGAGATTATTAGTGGCGGTATTCCTTAGAGCAAGAATACATTATTTTAAATATGATTATTTTAGCCAAAGCACAAGGGGGGAGGGGAAGGGAGAGAAAAAAACTTCAGTTGCTGCGGAAACTCTTTTCAGTGACAGAACTGACCTTCCCTTTGCAGAGGCCTGAATAGAATGAGCCTCACTCTGGTCTATTAATCAGAAACAAATTATGAAAGAATGTGGCTGGACTGGTTGACACTATCCTGTCTTGGGAGACTCAGTAACAGCCTAGTAACAATGTCCTCTTCATGGGTAATGAACAGCCATGACAAATGGGGCAGAGAAACTATTTATTTGCATATGCAAATTCTCACACAAGGGAAACATGTACAAACAAGTGTCATTGTAAGGTGGATTAGGCAAACAACGCTTTCTTTTTAGGACACTCTGCAGCCCAGAACATTAGTCAGCACAATTAAACCAGTCTCCATGGAGACTAATGAAATTTCACCATGGTATGAGTTAAATTAGATAGCTAGTTATGTGTTTTCACAATCCAACTTGAAATCCATTATTGTTTCAGAACAATACAGCAATTGTGCCTGGCTGATCTTTGCCAGCTCAACAAGCTCCTAAGTTGACAATTTGCATATGTTAATATAATTAAGCACTAATTACATGAAACTTGTACATATTCACATGCACTTTCCCTGGGCGCTTCTCAGTTTGAACCTTGGCCAAGTCTTTAACCCTTTGAATGAATTTGGAGTAGCAAAGCTCTGCCTTCTGGGTACAGCCCCAAGGCAGATGCAGAAAAGCTCTTCATTTATACACACAAAGCTTAACCTGGCTTCTCATATTTCTATCAACAGGCTAGAAAACATTTTTGTATCTGGTGGGGTAGGAGAAAGGCCAAGAGGTGGAGGGATTGGAAGTACTTTGGAGACCCAGCTCCGGTGACCTTTTTGCATATGAAAACACAAACATTTACCCACCTAACAGGTCACAAACACATGTATTGCCATTGTCACAGGTCTTCAAGACTCAAATTGTCAAAAACTAGACTGGGTTTTATGTCAGTGCTCTCAGATCCACAAAAATGGGAATGAGAAAAGGAAAAAAGAGCAAGCAGTAACTAATGAGCTTTACATAAATATATGCAGAGGCAATTAAGCAGTGTTAATTACTATGACAGCAGTTAATTGAATATAATTAGATATTTTAAGCTACTGACTACGGCATAGTTAAGATTAATTTTATTGAGATTAATTGTAAATAAGAATAGATTAACTGTGTTTTGACAGGCATAAAAAGTAGATCTGCAAATTAACTAGGAGAGCAGAAACTAGCACAAAAATCATATATTATCTTAATGTCACACCTCAGAATCATCTGCTCAATAAACATGACTTTTCAAACCCAAACAGACAGGAATCTTGAAGAAAAACAAACAGCTTGCAGAGATTAAAGAGCCTTTTGTCCTTTTTCATGTGCATTTCTTTTAGCAGACTAAATTAAGCGAGTCTGGTGTACGTTTTTAGGAAGGAACATTTCACACTGAATGGAAAAAATGTTCTATCACATATGAAATTCATGCAGCTGTGCGGAACCTAGTCCAGATGGTCTAAGACTATAAAACAACACTAAATGATAGACAGTAGGGCCTTCCCAAGATTATGTGATAAAGTCACAACGTCATATTTTGACTTAAATTTTCTGTCATGTATTGTTTCCTTCCAGATCAGATAGCTCCATTTTAATTTTTAACTAATCCTGAATAGTCAATGGAAACTCTCAATAAACATTACTGATATGCACATGAGCATAAATCATAAAATATTTGCAAAATGCCCCTTAGCTTCATAAAAACAATGCTGAATTAGAAGTCTCCTGGTTCTCCCACAATACTAAACTGTTCACACCACTTAGCTTAAAGAGATAAAAATGCCTGGGTTTAAATATGCTTCAAAAACACACCAAAACACATTCTACCAGCAGATTAATTCATGCATGCTGCTTAAGAAAATTAACAACAAGGCTGAAGAATGCTGAACAAATCACTAATAAGAAAGAAGCTTCAATTGATTTTGAAATAAATCAATAGGTGATTAACACAATATTTTTAAAGCAGCAGAATGTATATATATTATATAAGCATATATATTATATTTTCAATACCTTTTTAGCTCTTAATCGAACAAGGGCTTTACAACAGTGAGCATGTCCCTATATTGACTATCAACTTCTTTGGAATGCCTTTAGTCTTTTATAACGAAAATCCAAAAAATGGTCTGTGAAACAAGGCTACGACAAGCCATTCTGCAGTGAAAGATTTTAAATCATCCAGCCTCTTCTAATAGACTTGAGACTTATTGAGGTAGAAACCATAAAAAATGAAGAAGGGAAATTTAATCCCTGAAATATTGATTTGCACATTAATATCATATAGGCAGAGGGCAATTTGGCTTCATGGAAATGACACATTGTCGACCCTTGGTGAAGTCAGAGCCAATCTAACTGCTGAACATGTCTGAATCTCAAGAGTTATTAAGGGCTTCCCTTCTTGCCTTTATGACTTTTCTTCAGCCTACCAATGCAATCTTAAATGTATTATCTTTAAGAAATAATTGTAAAACCTCAGGGGTTTTCCAGTTAATGGAAGGGAGGCTAAACCACATCAGATTCTGAAATGCAACATTAAACCCTTGCAATCAACAAAACCACCTCAATTCTCATCCATCCAGTGCAGGATCTAATATTGTTATTAGAGATAATCAAATTTCATTGTGTAAATTTAGGCTCATGGTCAGAATGGAAGCAGTAAATTCTGCAATATTAAACAGTGATTTTTGTCAGCCTCCTTTATATGTTCTTTGATGGTGCACTATCTTCACAAATAAACCTAAACTATTCAAAAATCAAGGAGCACATCTGTTGCCCTATTCTGAAAGATGCCCACAATGTCATTTGCCATCTCCACAGCCTTCCTTTAGTTTTAACTTGATCTAGCGGATAAGTTCCATTTTAGAGAATAATAAAGCAGTATCACTGCATAAACCAAACAGCAGGTACTATTACTGTGACTTACACAGATGGTTTACCTGACCTTTCTTTGTTCCTTGGGTAGGTTTCACTTTTGCAGATTTACGACTTTTCCTTCTATATTTCATTGACCCTCTATGTTCATTATCATAAAAATGAAAACTATTGAATACATGTTTATGTTGGCAAAGTCCAAAAAGCCCACAACTAAAGGATAAAGAGATGCTACAATGTACTGTGTGGATCTCTAGATCGTACACTATAAATATTCAAGCACAGATAACACGAATAACTGAATAATCCTGGTGAGCCTCAGCTCTGGAGCCAGGTGCAAGAGGTTAAAACAGCTGGCTAGCCATCTTTTATTTTGTGTGCCTTCCTACCGGCTGAAACCGCAAACCCTGAAAACTAGCAGATATTCCCTCAAGGTTGATAGTCTGATTTTTTTCATTTCAAGCAGTTTAGTAGGATCCCCCAGTAGAGAAAAGACAGAAACTCCTTAAATACAGGCAGTTGAATAGGAAGTGGAGCAATGATGATTAAGGCTCTTCCCCCCCACACACCCCCCAACCTTCAACCCCCCGTTTATTTCCACGATCTTCTTTGTGCACCTTCCCATCCAAATGTTTGTATTCCTTATTTCAAAGAAAAGCACTCTGGATCGTTCTGTCAGTTTTGCCAGTAAATATAAAGTAAAACAAGTGTTGATGGCACTGAGAGTGTTACATACCCAGGCTGTGTTTTTGCATTGCTCTCAATGGAAGCGATCGATGCCCATGTCACAGTCGCGTCCCAATCGCAGCCAAGTCTCTGCCTCAATCTAACCAACAACAGGCAGGGCTGCAAAGGCTTCTCACTACCTCTTCCATCCATCCATCCACCACCAAACTAAAAATATAATGCTACATATGATCTTTTTAAACACTCCATCACCGCTCCTAAGGATCGAGCCACTGCAAATCCAGGGGAAACACGATTGAAAAAAAAAAAAAAAAATACACCATCAAAAAAAACACCCTCACAGCAGCCACCCAAAAAGCACCCGAGCCCACTCTCTCGCTCTCCTCCTGCCAACTACATAATCCTTGATAAAACCGAAGCAAGGCTAATAAAAAGAAAATTAAAAAAAAAAAAAAAAAAAAAAAGAGGAGGACGGAATGGAGCCGAGGAAATGCAACTGTCAGAAAACGGGATGGTCAGACTTCCTGAGTGAACCTGCCTGTGTCTGGCTTAATGTAAATCTCCACCATCTTCAGCCTGGCAAGTTGTCTTTTGGTTGGGCTTTTTTTTTTTTTTTTTTTTTTTTTTTTTTTTTTTTTTTTTTTTTTTTTTGGTGGGGAGGGGGGTGTTATGTTTGCGATCTCTGCCTTGGTACCTAAGGAGGAAGAGGAGGAGGAGGAGGGTGTGTTACTGAATGGTGGCTAAAGCCTCCTCGGGACGGCGCTGAGGTGAAACAGGCTGAACCCGACTGATGTGGCTCCTCTCTCGGTTGGACCCAGTGCCCTAAGCAGCCGATGAGAGACCCCCGGCCGCCCGGCTCGCAGGTAACAAAAGAAATACCAACCCGTCTGTTTTCTGCTGCCGCTGCTGGGGAGGCTGTGGGGCTGGGAGTCGGGGGGGAAGAAGATGCAGCAGGGGAGGAGTGGAGGGGAACCGCCGTAAGTTGGCATCGGATGGGGGAAAAGTTTATTAGCAATTTTGTAGGAAATTTCATGTCAGGAAAGACGGGGAAGCAGGGACGCGTCTGCCATTAGCCGCCGTGATGGGAAGGGATGCACTTGATACTGGCACGAGCAGTTAGAGCAGGAACCAAACTGCGGCTCGCTGTTTATGAGCTTTTTTCTTCTTTTTTTTTTTTTTTTTTTTTTTTTTTGGGTCTGTTGGCTGTTTTTTTTTAATACACCTTAGCCCTCGGTTCAAAAACAAAAAAATGGGCGCCTGTCCCGCAAAACAACCACCACTCCCTTTCAAAAAATCTAAGAAAGGCTTCGCTGAAAGCAATCTCCGACCCTGCCCGCGAGAGCCTTTCCTACGGAGCAGCTCGGCTCGGCTCGTCTCGGCACGGCACGGCACGGTATGGCACAGCACGGCACAGCGGGGATGCCGCGGGCTCCGCCGGCGCAGCCGCCCGCAGGCAGCGGCAGCCGCGCATCCCCACATCCCCACCAGCGGTGCCGCTCCGCGCCGAGCCGAGCCGAGCCCAGCCCAGCCCGGCCCAGCCGAGCCCAGCCCAGCCGAGCCGAGCCGGGCCGGGCCGCCTCCCCGCGCCGCGCGGCGAAACTGACAGAGCCGCAGAGCGCGCTCCTAACGGGCTCCTCTTCCTCCTGCTGCCAGAGCCGGCAGCCAGCAGCGCGATCGCCCTGCGCGCACACACACACACACATACACATACACGCCCGCACGGCCACCCTGCCTCTGCTCCTGAGAAACCTACCTGCAAAAGAAAGGGGGGCAGAAGGAGGGGGGGGGGAGGGGGAAAAAAGCACCCCACAACCTTCTCCTGTACACACGCACGCAGTCAGGGTCCCCATTGCCCTGCTGGCATCCCCCCCCCTCGCCCGAAAGCGAAAGTTTGAGAGGCCGAGGGGGTTGGAGATGAGGAGGAGAGGCAAGGAGGGTGGGAGAGCAGAATGTGCCTTCAAAAGGCACCTCAAAGTTTTGGGGGGACCGAGCTGCGAAAGAAGAGTGCGAGCTCTAAAGGGGCTGACAAGGGATGACTCCTGACAGCCGTAACGTCTTTCCTAATCTGACAGTATTTCCCCCCTCCCCGAGCTCCCTAGAAAAAAAAAGAGCGAAATAAAAAGTGGGGGGCATCCCCCGAAGCTCTTCTGAAAAGCGAGCAGGGTCCTCCACTTAATCTGAAAGTTACAGCCCGAAAGAGGAAAAAAAAAAAAAAAAAAGAAAAAAAGAAAAAAAAAATAAAAAGAAGAAGAAGAAAAGAAACCCACAGCCCCAAACCAAAACAAGAAAAATTACACAAACAAAACGTAACCCCCGGAATAAAAGAGAAAGGCAGTAAGAGAAAGAAAGAAGGGAGAGAGAAAAAGCAGCCCCTCCTTCCGAAATGAGAGCAAATACTGTACCTAAAAGTGGGGAAACAGGCAGAAAAAAAGGGGGGAGAGAGAGAGGGGAGAGGTACATGGGATCTGGGGATGTGAGTGTGTGTGTGTGTATGTGAGAGAGAGAGAAAGAGGCACAGAGAGAGGGGGAGAGAGAGAGAGAGAGAGCGAGAGCGAAATATCAAAGATTGTGCAAGATCAGCCTGGAAAGATAATCGATACTCGACCTAAATTTAACACAAACTACTCAATAAAAGTTAAAGAAAAAACTTACTTTCCATTTCCCCTCGCAGTTCCTACTGGATCTTCGCCTCTCTTTTTTGTTTTGCTTTATTTACTTAACAGCTGATCACATCCAAGTAAACGAGAGAAGGTTCATTAAAAAAATAATAAAAAAAAATAATCCTCCAACTTTATTGGGTGAAAATAAAAATGATTGAGCAAGAAGTGGGGGGCATGGAGCGGTCCTTTGGGGTCCGGGAGTTGTTAAAGCATGTGCCGACCGCGGTCTCGCTGTTTGGTTGTGAAGGGGTTGGGAAAAGGAGGAAAGGAAATGAAAATCCGATATGTCTTTATTCTGCTAATTATTATCGTTTTAGCCCTGTTTAAAAAAATGGCTGATTAAGTTGAGTGCGCATGTCTTTGTGTGTCTATTCCCGATATGCACTCTGGGAATGAGAGAGAGAGAGAGAGAGAGAGGGGAGAGAGAGAGAGAGAGGAGAGAGAGTAAAGAGAGCGAGGGAGAGGGAGAGCGAGGGAGAGGGAGAGGAGAGGGAAGAGGAGAGGGAGAGGTGTAATTAGTGAGGTGATCAACATTCTCCGGGCTGCAAATGACGCGCAGCCCCGGAGCCGGAGAAGCCGGAGCTGCCGTGGCTGCCGGGGGCTCGCCGGGGCTGCGGGAGCCACAGAGCCAGCCCAGAAAAGAAGGGGCAGCAGAAGGGAGCTCATGGATACAAACACAAGTCTGCAAACTTCATTAGTAACACAGACACACACGCACAGGCACACAAAGTAGATGGCTAGGGAAAATTAAAAAAAAAAAAAAAAAAAAAAAGAAGAAAAGGAGGGTGGCATACTTGCTCTTTTAACTGTTCAGAAACTTAAAAAGAAACGGGTCCAAATTAATTATTGCATCAGGGAGATATTTCTGTCTGTCTGTCTGTTCATCTCTTACATTTTCTCTCTTTTAATGGGGATTTACTGAAAAAAAAATTTTGCATCCCGTTTTTTCAATGGGCTAATGAATGTATGACACATCTGCAAAAGGAAAAGTGATATATCTAGGATAGGGAACAACTACCCATACGGAGATAAAGACGGATTTATTTACACATGTGCACACAAATACACACATGTGCACACTCACATCCTACATCGTATTTACACATACGCACATACACTCAATACACTCACAGTCACACAAAACATAGCACACTTTATTTGTTGACCACCATGTAATTGCTTGGAGATACCAACAAAGTAAAAAGCAAAGCCTTACAGAATATACAATAACAACTGTAAACAGTCTTATCAAAATGAAGTAAATATCAGCCCAAGGAAAGAGTCTCTTTGCATACAATCCAGGTTTCATGCATATACATGCATCATCTTCCAGTTTCCCTGCAAGTATTGATATTTTATTAATATTTTATCTGCTATATTTTACCAGACATATTTCATTCTTGAGGGGAGGGGGGCACAATATTATGATGAAAAGTGGAGTAAAATGTACAGATGTCATTATAAATCGGAATCTTCTACAAATATTTTCCTGTGTGGGATTTAAGAAGATTGCTTCTCATTTGAAAATCTAATTATCTTAACCTAATACTGCAGATGTGAATATGACTGACACTTTCATTAAAAGATAATTAACTAAAACTAGGAATAGACATACTTTAAAATACCCCCTACTGAAGATAAAAACATGACTATTCAAAGAGCATCCGAATACACCGCAGGAACACGTGCAGATTTTTGATAATGCTATTCCAGAAATGGGTATACCAGAAATGGTCACTAAGTCACAGTAACATGCAGGAGATATTTACAGTACCAAGGACCCCGCGCAGGTGAACCGTAACCTTAGAGCTGACATGCCTTTGAAGTTCGTGATTCCTGTGATACACATCAAAACCTTGTCTTAGGCCTTAAACACTAAAAACCAGCAGGAAGGTTTTATCACAACCTTCCATTAAAAGCACACACACAACAACAACAACAAACCAGCAAAAACCAGGATGGCAGAAATACACACCTCTCAGGGCCCTAAACCTCCTGCTCCAGGAGAACATTTTGCAAGTACTGGAACTAACGTTAATAGAAAAATCCCCACCTGATGATGAATTAAGGCTGCCCTTAAGGAAGCACAGGCCAGTGTCAGGGAACCGAGTGTCTAAAAGCAGATGTTTAAGGTCAGAGTGAAGGTCCTGATAGTTTTGAAGGAAGAAAAAAAAAAAGGTTTTTGGAAAGGGAAAGGAAAAAAAGTATTAAAAAATAAAAGAAAAAAAGAAAAAAGACAAAAACCCAAAACAAACCACCACCCTGAAAGTACAGTTATTCAGAAAATTGGAATCTGCAAATAAAGCAGGGGAGGACCCCTACCCCAATCCAGAGAAACCTTACTTTAAACTTCAGGAAAATCTTCAAGATTCGAACTTAAGGGAAAAGTCAGGGGCATTGGAGGGTTAGTGAGAGCAACTTTGTTGCTTTTCCAAGTCTCACCTATGCATTGCACCAGCTTATCAATGAAAAAAGGTGTAAGCATATGTATGCAGATTTCCACAGGCATTGCGCCCTGTCAATGAACGTAATAAGGAAACTAGCGATATTCTGCATTGTTGTTTACACGGTGGAAAAAAAATGCAAACAAAGGCTGAAAATGAAATCTCTGAAACCTGTTTACAGTTATCAGATTGAGTGAGTATGATGGAAAGAGGGCTTTTAGATTTAAATGGTAGACGAAATGGAACTCTGAGATAGAAGGATGCATTGTCCATTCAAGTGCATGCCTGAAGGATGGCAACATATTTCCTAAGACTGAAGACAATTAAATACAATGTGATGAAGAAACACCTGAGAACAATACATCTATTTCAAATTCAAGTGAAGAAACACGTATACTTAATGTCACGGAAGAATAAGGAAACGAAGATAATTTAGTTTTAAAGTCGTCGTCCCCCCCCCCCCGCACTTCCCCCCACCTCTTTTATTCCTAGTGCTTTTTTCCTGGTGAAACATCAATATCATTAATGTCATTAATGTCAAAACACCAAACGTCAGAACAGTCAAGTCATTCTTTTTTGGCTGTAGATTTTTTCCCCCCTTTCTCTCGTCTTGGAGGGGAATATAGGTTTATGGTGTTCTTGAGTTACAGCTAAGGAACAAAGGAGGGGGGAATAAGGCAGGAATTGCGACAGGAGAGTCCACATTTTTCAGGGTTTCTTCTGCCACTGTTTACTGTCCATCCTAACATTTTAAACCTCTCTGTTTCTCTGTCTCTCCCGCTTTCTCTCTCCTTAAAAATAGTACCTATGGGGGGGGGGGGGCGGGGGGGGAAAAAAAAGGCACTACGGGATGTTAACAGTTTAGAAGGAACCCGGGGATCGCCACGTAGATAGGAAAAATCGAAGAAGGTTAATTCCGGGAGGCAGCAGCAGCAGGTTTGTGGGATGTGATAAGAGCGGAGCGCAGCGCGGGCTGGGGGCGGCAGGCGAGGGGGACCCGGCGCGGCCGCGGTGCGGTGCGGGGCTCCCGGCGGCGGCGGGCGGGCTCCTGGCGGCGCGGCCCGGCCCGGCCCGGCCCGGCTCCCGCTCCCACTCCCCTCTCTCCTCCCTCTCTCGCTCAGCTGATTGCCCCCGAAGAGTCTCGCCTAACCTCTCAGCTCCTCTCCTCTGGTCTCGATGGACCCCCCGCCCACCTCCTCCGAACTTCTCCTGCAGGCACCGTTACATATTTTGGGATTTTTCGAGCCTCCTGTTGAAACCACAAAAAGCTCTTGATAGTGACGTTACATTTGAAAGAAAAGGAAGGGGAGAAAAACCTCAAAAACCCCTTAGCCTTTTCTGTCCTTTACCATCTCCAGCCTTAGCCCTAAGGAAAACTTATTGGCCTGGGTGAGACGGAGCTGATGGGGGCCAGAGCCCGACACTGACCATTCTTTAATAGACAAAGAAATCGTAGCCCAAACCGGGCTCTATTACACCACGTCTCCCCGTCAAGCTCATTTCACTCCCTAAATCTGCGCTGCGGACACACAGGGGCACAAGGATCTGCATAATTACAGACATAGCCGCTCCCCTCTTTAATAAACCGACATAATTCCCTAATAAGCGTTCCCTTCCCCCACCTTCTCCTCTCCCCAGACCCCAACCCAAGGGAAAGGGGATCCATGTCTTTTTACTGCGTTCCCTAAGTCTATAGATGAGCTCAGTTTGAAACGAGGTATTACAAGATTTCAGTGTTACAGACCCTTTATCTGAGCTACAGACACTTTCAGATCCCCAGCCCCCACCTCCTCTGCTTTTTGTTGTCTCTTCTCCTCCCGGGGGCTATTTGACAAAGGCAGTGTGTTAACTAACATTTTTGTTTAACTCAGCAACTTCTTTTCAAAACATACTTAAACCTGATAGCAATCTCTTGTACTTTTTTCTTTCCTTTTTTTTTTTTTTTTTTTTTTTTTTTCCCGAGATGAAATTGACTCTGAACTCAAAGCGTTTGGCTATTATTAATAATTTCTTTCTTTGCAGGTATCATATATACAAATCTTTTGTTAATTTACAGCGCTCTTCCCCGCCACCCCCCCGCCCCCCGCAAAACATTCCACTACACACTTAAAACGGGAGGGGGGGAGTGGGGGGGGGGCGCGAGGAGAAGAGGGAGGAGGGAAAGAAAACAAAAATCCCCACTCTGATTCCTGGAAAGTTTTGTTCGAAAAAGAAATAAAACAACAATAACATACTGCATTTCAATTCTGCCTTAACTGCCCCATATTTGGCATTCACCTACTGAAAGTGCGTCTAACGAGCAGTGACCTTAGAGAAAAATCACAGCCGAATAGTATAGACATCTCGTTGAGATTTTGAGCTAAATAGTGCCGATCCCGACTGGCTTTTTCTTCTTGTTATTTTGGCTGGAGCCGTACAAAAACGCACACCCGGACATTACTATAAATAAAAGCCTTCCAGGTCTAAGTCTGCTGCCGGCGTTTCCTCCGGAGCTTTAACAGCCCTTTTTCAGCTCCTTTCTTGGGCAGATCGCGGGGATTAAATGCCCTGAACCTGAGCTCCTGGCCTTGGATGGGAAGGGAAAGAAAAAGGGAGAGGGAGAGAGAGAAAGGAGAGGGTGAAGGAGCCAGGCGCCCTCTGGGCTTTCAGAGGTCAGCGCTTTGACAGTGCTCTGACCTCCCTCCCCTCCCGGCAACCACCCCAGTGTTTATAAACAAAAACAGTCAGGACTAGCCCCAAACAATAGCAATTCACCAACTTCACAGGCACTTCACCAGCTCTTATGCAAATAAAGGAAAACGACCGCTTACCACCGCTCCCCCCCCATCCCCTCCAGAAAGCCCAAGAGCATATTTCCAGCAGTGATATATCCAAGGGAAAAAATTTTACGTTCTATCCTGGAAAAGGACAAAAAGGGACTTCAGAAATAAAACGGTTCTGGTAGAAAGACAGACAAAAAGGAGAAAAAGCCAATAAAACTACCGATCTTAACTGCAGAAAGAGGAAAGTTATGAAATATTTATACCTAAATCCAGCAATCCACACTGCCAATAAAACAGGAATCTTTGTTGTGTAGACAATATGCTAAACTACCTCTGCGACAAACAGCGATTATAAAGCAACCAGAAAAAGTTATTTTCGCCCAAGGAGCCAAGTTTTCAAAGAAAACGTGTGGATTTTACAGCTAAATAAAAGCCACCACCTCTGTGTTATCCGTAAAAACTACACATAAATTAAAAGCACCGTTAAAAGAAAAAAAAAAAAAAAACAAAACAACCTTCCAGCAACCAAGCAGCACATCTGATCTGACTTACAAAAAAAAAAAAAAAAAAAAAAGAGTATAATTAAAACCATCTTTAATTACAAAAAGCAGCAAGCGAAAACTAAATAAATCAATGATTTCTCCCTAAAATATTTTCCGCCAAGGTATAGAAATGACAGTTCTATAGTCCTGCATTAAAGCATAACTGAAACCCCACAATTCAAGAACTCATTATACAAGAAGGAAAAAAATGTAAAAGGAAAAAAAAAAAAGGTCCTAATGATTTTCAAACTTTTGTTTAAAAAATGATGAAGATCAGGAAAGGTTGGAGGAAAAGTTAAAGGAAATATACCTCAAGAGAAAAAAGACCATCTCCTTTTCTTCTTTGTCTATCAGTCTCCAGTTAAAGCATATGGAAAATGTTTTCAAAATGCCTAGATTTGGCACATTGTCATTGCAAAGAGAGGAGCGCAGTGATGCTGTTATAGAAAATGGGAAATAAATTCAGGATTGGGTGCTGCCTCCTTCAATGCGGATTTATCTAAGTTTAATTTAATATTCCGCAATCACTCTATGATCGCATATAATTCACCAAGATTTTTAAGGGCTTTGCCTAAATATGTTGACCACAGGCACAAAGTAATTTCATCAGATTATTTCCTTCTTTTATTTGTGTTTATTTTTCTCATTAGAAACACTTTAAATTGCAATTGTAAATAGTAGAAATGATGGAATATTAGGTTTGGGGTGAACAAACGCTCAGAGAAGGCATTAGCTTTATTAAAATCATTCAGAACGTAAAATCAAAAAGCACAAAATGGTTGTTTGTAAAACACTAAACCTTTAATCGATTTATTGGCATTCCTATCGATTAGATAAACGGAAATCTATAGTAAACATAAAAGCATTTAAAATATTTTTCTCTCATTTATAAACAAAACTTTTCTTTTCCGTAGAAAAAAAATTATTATCAAACGACTAACAGGAAATTCTTCAGATATCAAATTACGATAATAAAATTATTTCCACATGGAAAGGGATAATGACAATGATGATAGTAATTATAATAATGAATAATTCAACAGCCCTTTGACATATATGGAAGAGCCTGGTTCAAAAACAGCTTTTGAAGGGGGCTACTTTTAGGGGATTTTTTAAATAAAATTGAAATTTGAGGCTGAAATGCTTAGATTAAGTGACAGTTTAGGTGCATGTGGTAAAATTGCATTAATTTTTTTCTGCAGTTTTTAAGGCAGAACTGTTCTCTTTGACATCACCTCTTAAATTAAGTTACCTCTTAATAGTGGTAAATAAGTATGTAAATATATAAGCTACCCTTGAATTTATTGGGGGAAAATTTTGTCTCCACACCAGGGCAATAGGAATGGGGACCTTTTACCTTACCATTTAAGCAATTTGCCTAGCTGGCAGAGTACCTTCCAGATTACAGAAAAATTGTGCGAGCAATAATGTATTTGACCACTTAAGTGAAAGAACACAATTTATTTAGGGGTGGAGGGTGGGGAACTGCAAGCCGGAGAAATGCAACAATCAGCTTGTGGCATTCTGGCTGCGCGAAAAGGAAGTGTTGCTGTAACGGGTATTATGTTTATTTGATAAAGAAAATCAATGAAAGTGGCTGTAAAGTAGTTAGTGAGGCGTGTGTTTGGGACTCGGGTTGAATAGTGACTCCAGCGGTCTGGTCGATGAGCTCTAAGAGCTCTGGAAATCTAACCTAACCCTCCAAGTGAGCTCTCTCTCACTCACTGCTGCACCTTCCCCAGGCTGGGAGACTTCAGCCCTTGTCTCCTCCCTCCGTCTCCTTCCCTCTCTCCCCACATCCCTCCCTCCTTCCCTCCTTCCCTCTCTCCTAGTTTTCCGCTCCTGCTTTCCTTCTTCCCATCCGCTCCAACTGTTCCCTCTCCCAGGTATATTTGCTCCCCTAAATCTCTCCCATTCTCTCTCTCTCACTTTCATTCTCTCGCCCCATCTCTGCCGTAGCTGTTTCCTCCCGGTCCAGCTGGTTCTCTAAGTTTCCCTGTACTTTTGAAGCCTTTCTCCTTCTTTAATTCTCTTTTTCTCCTCTCGGGTATAAGTATTCCTAAGTCTTCTTCCAGCCTTTTTCCTATCTGTCTTCACCAGCCAAATTTATCTCTTATTTTGGATTGGTACCTCCGGACATGTGCTATAATAGTAATTATCCCTACTCATTTCCCTTTCACACACCCATGCTGAAGGGATGAGCACACCACGCTCTTTCCACAGCTGAAATATTTTAGACATTGGCTAATCTTCAATGGTGCTTTACTTCAGACCTTCTGCAGCTATTACCCCCTTTTCTCCCGCTATTCTTCATTCCCTCCAATTTACAACAGAAGTGTTTCTCCTCCTTCTTTTCATTTCCTACTTTACGATTTCCTTTGGGGTTTCTAAATAGTAGTATGTCCTTTGCATTTCCCTACCCCCATCTCCTTCACTGTCTTACTTCAGCTATTTTGTTTACCCGGTTGCTTAGAGGAATATTTCTTTTCTTAACAAGTTTATCTCTCTGTCTTTCAGTCTCAGCCTATTGGAAAAAAAAAAGAAAAAAAAAAAAAAAAGAGAGAGAGAGAGAGACCGAGAGAGTGAAAAAAAAAAAAAAAAAGTTCAGCTCTTTTCAGCGAACTAACTTGGTTTCAAACTTCTGGTTTGGATTATGTGTCATTATCTATTTTCCCTTATCGTATCCCCCGTTGCCCTCCCCACCCCTCCGTCGCTAATAACATCTTTAGTGTGGTCAATGTTAAATATGGCAGATCTCTGAAAAATGCCTCCTCTCGAGCTCTCTGCTGGAATTCATTACTCTTCCCATCGCCCCGTGTCCGCGGGGCCCGGCTCGGCCGGTGCGCGGAGTCCCGCGGAGCCTCCGGAGCGGCCGCTTCCCGCCGCCGCCGGGCAGCGCCCCCGAGCCGCGCACGCTGCGGCAGCGCCGGCGGCCGCGCGGGGACCGGCCACGGGCGCTGCGCTGCGCTGCGCTCCGCCGGGGCCCCGCGCCCGCCGCGGGAGCAGCGACGCCTCCGGCGGGGGCGGCCCGGGCGGGCGGCCCGGCGGGGCGGGGGCGGGGGCGGGGGCGCGGCCCCTGCGGGCCGGCAGGTGCGCGGGTCCCGCTCCGCGCCCCGCGCTGGAGGGCGCCGGATGGCCCGCGCTGCGTGCGCCCCGCTGGCGGCGGCAGCATCCCCTCCGCGGGAGGTGCCCGGCTTTCCCAGCCAGTCTACAGTCTACCTGCCCTTGTTTGTCTGGGGCAGGAGGTGGGGTTTGGAGTCTGGCTCTTCTTGCTATTTTCTTTTTTTCCTCCTTTCCCCCCGACTTTCTTTCTTTTCTTTTTTTTTTTTTTTTTTTTTTTTTGCCTTTTCCCTTGCTGTGTCCTGATTGTCTGGAGTGGGATCTAGATGAGGGATCCCCCCTGGCGAAGTCACTCATGTGCTGCTGGCTGTGACACATGCTACGTGTGTCGCCTTTGTATGGTCCTGGTTGGGCCACATACACTTAGCCTGCAGTTTAAGGATTTGCTTTCGTGTGTGTCGTGATTGCTGGAATAAAACAGGATTTCAAAGGCTACCACTAGAGTTGACATTTCAGGCCTGCTCTGGCTTTTATACAAACCTTAACCAGAGGAAACAATTGTTCCAGGTTAAATGGCCCTAAACTTTCCTTTGTTTCATTAATTGGGATCTTCTGTTTAGTTCTTGTGACAATTCTTTTAAAGAAGCCAGAGGAATAAATCTAATTCATTAATTTCTTCCATACTGACTGAAAGGTTTTCGCTGTTTTACACATGGCTGAAGTTATGTTTAGACTTACTTCTTGTCTTTAGGTTACACATGAAGTGAACAGAGGGGCCTTGATCCTGCCAGTCCCTTCTCAAGTGATTAAAACGTAGGTCTGTCTCGTTGTTAGAAACTCTCACTACCATCAGGGTCTCTGTTTGGAGTGACATCTGATAAAATGATTTTACCTATTCCAGGCCCCCATAAGGCTACCCAAACAAATGTTGTCATATAATTCTGATTTTCTAAAAACATGCTATAAGTCTTTTAGCTAACCCTCTAGTAACTTTAACTTTCTTTACTTAAATATGCTTGAGAGAGGAATGATAGCTTTTACATTAAATATTTCATAGTACTGACAGAGGCACAAATGGAAATTAATATTTTTTACGGTTTCAGAGAAAATACAATGCACAAACAAGGCAAACAATATAATCCAGAAGTCTTATTAATTAAAACCCAATGTAGGAGTGTACATTTTACAAATTTTTGCCTGGGAACTTGGACTCTTAAATGCTGTCAATATCTCCATCACCTCTGAAATTATTGCTCACCTATATCCACAGTGACCCCAAATTGTCAGAGAGAAAGCCTGCCAGTTGTAAATCCACACGGGGCTACAACAGGATTGCAATTTATTATAAAGCAGAAATGTTACTGAAGGCAAAATTGGTGCCTATTCCCAAGTCCGCACCTGAAAGGAACACATTTTCCAGAAATAAAGATGTTACAGAGGATTGTTTAATAATGTTTTTTCATGAGATAGCATCATTATATTAGGTAGACTATATTTTTTCTGGATTTTAACCAACTCTGAATGTTTTGTTGAAAATTGTTTAAAAATAACAGGGACAACTGAAATTCAATACCACCTTGAAAAGATTAAAATATTACTTAGGCTGCAGACTTTGTGCATGACAGTACATTATAGAATAGTCATCATAGAGAGATACTTTTTCCTTCTTTCCCCAAAAGGATCTATCTTGGTATAAAATTCTTGCTTTCCTCTGGAATGATGTTAATGAGTGCAAAAAATATTCTTGATTTAATGTAAAAGAGGAAATGAAGGACTGTTATAAAACTAAATTTAAAAGTATGTTTTAATACTCTGGAAAACAAATACAGAATAGATGTATTTTGCAGGGAGATCTAATATACCATGTGGAAAGAACTTATTTAAAACAAGTGTGTCTGTACATTCCTTCAGAGAAAAGTGTGCATGCTGTAGTTAGAATCATAGGATTTCTGATCTATATTTCTACTTATTTTTATGAGAAAATATTTGTAATATAAGACATGCAAAACAAATTCAAAGAGCATCTGAAATTTATTAGTAAAATAAATTTAAAAATTTAAAATGCTACCGATTATGAAGAAGTGTTTGTAAAACACCTAATTTCTAAAATAAACTTGTGAAATTTAAAAAGGTGCTAACATACATACCCAATGTGGACAACTTTCCCCTTTCAATTAATTTCTAGTGTCAGGAGGACTAAAAATGAAAACAGGAAAAGTATTTCACTCTTTTTCTCCTGAAGCTCCTTTAAAATTATCTCTTCACAGAGACATCCTGAGAAATTAGAATGATCCTAGGAATCAGTATTTCCACCAAATAATTATTTTGAAAATGAATATATGTGCCATTTTCCTTTGTTTTTTCAGTAGATAATTTTGAGTATTGTCATCAGTAAAAAGGGAATAAAATCTAAGTCTAAAACACATTGTAAGGCAACAAATAGATGCTTCTATATTTACAGTAAAATACCTGTATTTTCTTTTAATAGGAAGCCTTCATAAATTATTAAATCACACTTGATCAAGTTAACAATGGAGTTAACTACAAGCAGGTAAATTGCTGTTTTCTGCGTAAGATTCATACTTGAACCCGTCAGACACTTCATATTTCTCTTCTATGTATTTTTTTTCATTTACATAACATTATTCAAACTTTTATTTTGAGACTATTATGGTGAGTAAAGCATATTTGTCTGTGTGTTTGTATTCACCAACACACAGAATCAACTGATCTGTTCCTGTTTCATACAAAAATACTTGTGTGGAGTTATATTTAGAAACATGGGAAGGTCTGCTCAGTGTTTGGTTTTGGCACAGTAATTAAGGTGTCAGGATTCAGATATGCTTTAGTGCTGAACATTCAAAATTTCGCATTAGAGCCCCTGGTTCATCTACAACAGGATGGATACTGTGTTTATAGAGTTCATTTTTGACCTTACCTGAGTAAGTACTTTAAGTTAAAGTATGAGATGCACCTAGAGGGGTAATACATTGAGTTTAATAGGAAGACAGTTAATAACCTTTTTTCATCCTCATGCACTATCAATCATGGCTGTCACCAGTCTGCTGAATCAAAGCAAAAGTGTTCTTCACAGATGACTGATTAGAAACGCAAAATCACAAGATCCATCTTCATGGTCACTTTTATTATAGTCATTTTTAAACTGACAGCAACCTGCTCAGTTTCAGCAGACTGGGCATCACAAATAGTGTCACTCAGTGCAGCTAAGCATGAGAAGATGTTGGCTGGATTATACTTAAAAATAATTAGGCCCAAAGCCTTTTGTGGAAGCAAGAAAAAGGATTTTTGTGGTTCTAGCCCCATCTTTTCAACACCAGCAGTAGCCTATGCTTTTACAGTAGGTTACTATTGGAAAATATTTTCATCCTTCCACTCTTCAAGTGAATAAATCAGTTTTGGTGGCCCTTGGATACTTTTTATTGGTAATGTGACCAATGAGTTTTGATAGAAGCCCCTGTAAGCAGAGGCTTAACATTGCATGCTGCTATTTGTACAGTGCTGTGATGAACTGCTAGTTTCCAGCCTTCTGAGGAATATTGTAAAAGCTAATTACCTTGTTAACTAGATTTGTTTCAATAACATTGTCTCCTGTTCAAATAAACTAGTGAACTGTTCAACAGTTTCAGGTTATTTATAAATTGAATGGGCTCCAGCAAATTTAAAATCAAAATGGTGTAGGTGAGAGGGGGAGGGAGAGGAAAGGAGAGAAGGAACACTGGTACTGCAAGTTGTGCTCTTTTATTTTGTGTTTTTGGAATATGGTGAAATCTAATGTAAGTAAAGGTATTAAGTAATGCTTAAAAATGAAAGCTTGTTTTTTTGGAAGTGTTTGGTTTGATTAGTTTTTGGGTTTTTTTAGAAATATAAATTGCTGTTGCCTCTAAATGATGCCTTTCCTGTGTGAAAACTGTAAGATTGGTTCCTTAATGTAAATAAAATCCTTTCCCTCTACTTAATGCTGCTTAACATGAGTAAGAAAATAATAGATTCTGATTTGGAATTTTGATTCAAGGACTGTTGGAGTGAGAAGACAGCCAAGACTAATTTTTAAATTAGGTGGAAGCTAAATAGGCCTCCCTCAAAACTCTTCAAAATCTTTACTGGTTTTTAAAATTTAAATTCCACTTCATCTTGTGAACACAAAATAACATATTGCACCAGCTGAGCATAATTTCAGAATTATCTTTAGAATTGCAGTGAAATTGTGCATCTGGTTTGCCACTTAACTTTAACCCCCAAAAGGTAGTCTTAATAGTAAGCCTGATTTGTGTAGCTGTGATTCCTTTAATACAGTCCACAGGCCTCTAAGCTCTGTATATCTAAAACTTTCCTTTAAAACACCTTTGGTAACTACGAGTGATTTCAATGGGCTGCAGCGTCGGACCTTTCTTGCAGTGCCCCTTCCCATCCTTCTCTCTCAAACTGAAGGGCAGGACTTTGGTCAAGTAGAGCTCTTCCAAAAGGAAATGCTCATCATTTCCACCCTCAGACCTCACTGTGGCTTTTAGCACCTGGCTATAAACACACACACACACACACACACACAGAGTCACACACTCAGTGGTGATGAAATGTTTGCCTTCACAAGCGTGCAAACACACACAAAGAACATGATACATACATGTTTTTAACACTGGCACACAATCACTGCTGCCTGGATAGGTATGCTGAAACATGAAAACCGAGCTAATCATGTCAGGAGAATATCTTTATTTAAAGTATCTTTAATAGTTTTGTAATATTTCCATTTACTAAAGAGACTGAAGAAGGAAAACAGGAAGCAAAGTAGGCAGCTTTATGTCCAGTTGTGATTCACATGCTCTGTAAACACCTTGGTTCCCCTCTTTGCCCCAGTTAATGCTTATCTTAAGGATATAATTAGCATTGATAATATGGTCCCACATAGAAACTCCATGTTTTTTGAAGTGGTTTTAACATGCATCTCTATTTTCTGATGAAAAATTGATACACTAATGCTGACTGACATCTGTCTAAAAATAAGAGGCTAAGTATGTCTGAATTTAAATTTCTGAGCATTAATCAAAATCTTATCAAGCAAAGAAACTACCAATGTCTACTGATAAATAATATAATCATATTTTAATAATTATGCTTTCAGGGGGAAGACAGTATTTTTTCCCCATTAGATATTTTAAATACTATATTCTAGACATAAATGGCTAAACAAAGCAAATTATTCCCGTGCACTTTTCTGCATAATAAGAACATATTCTAAAGAAATCCTGAGATCTGGAACTATAACTATCTGCATTAAAAAGAAAATAATGGGCTACAAATGCTTTATAGTCAGGTACAAAAGTTGTTCTTTCTACTAGATATTAAATAATACTAATCTACTTCCTAGGTTTGTTTTTTACCCATTTACCATTTTAAGACAGTCTGGAAAAGGTAATCACTATAGCTTAATTTAAGCACATTGTAAATCCATGCATCTCAAAAAATGAGCATAAAAGGATGAGGAATGGCAAGAAATTTTGTGGGTTTTTTTTTCCTGTCACAATGAAAAGAGACACAGGTAATAATTATTAAAATATTTTTATTACCTTAAGAAAACAGCTACATCAAACTGACTTTGTAAACTTTTGGAATGCATATATTGTTTTATTCTATATGCTGCATCTTCCCCAGAATGTATTGTTTATTGTATGCTTATTTCCTGTCACTACACTTGCTTATTCAGAATATTTATTACATATTAGTATATAGAGTTAACTTTAAAAGGGTAGGATTTTTAGAAATTAACTTTGAATTAACTAGTTTTCCAACTACAATTCTATCATCCTTATAAGACATGACTGAAGTAAGTACTAAGTATTGAGGAAATGTTGCAGTGGAACAATTATAACATGCTTAACTACTGAATGCATATAAATATTTTGTAAGATTTATCAAGATGTAATTTATATAACAAATAAGTAAAGGACTTTGCATCTACTTTAGTGATTACTAATATAACTGGTTTTAAAAAATACTTAATGTGTAAGCACATGCACGGAAGACAGCAGCTGAAATACAGCATAACTTTTATCTTAAAAAAGCAGACCTACCCAAGTAAATAGGCCAAACAGTACCTGGAAGGTTTCTCTTTCCAAGTACACTTATCATAAGCATACATAGACCCATGAAAAGTACCCATCAAATCCTCCAACAGCAAAGCAGAGCACTGCAGACCAGAACACTTGGAATTCTCATACCACACCTGCCCTTTTGCTGCTTAAATATGCAGCTATTTCTGTCGTCGCTGCTTTTTAGGGTTTTTTTTCACTTTGGTTTCTGAAATGTTCCTTGTAGAAACTTAAAAGTTTAAAAGGAGGAAAAAGCTTTTCTATGAGCATCAGGTTGCAATAAATGTGTGTATGTGAGAGAGAGTGTGTGTGCATAAAAAGATTTATCAGGAAGGCCAGACTGGTCATCTTTCAGCATCTGTCTCCTACCTGGAGCTCAGAACCTCAGCTTTCAAGGGAAAAGAGCAGGGAGCAGGGGTCATGCAAAACATTCCTATTTATATATTCAAATTACTGGTATTTAGGATGAAGATATTGTCTGATATCAGTATTCCCAGTTGCTCACTAGGCAGACAATTTTTACCTTCTCTCAAAAGGTATCGGTATTAGTACATTTGTGTACCAGTAAGTCCAGATGATTCTGCATTTTTCCTCTGTGTTTTCTAAAATATTGACCACATAATATGAAGTGGAAATTTCTTTTTGTTGTCTTTTTATTCATCTTTTTTTTTTTTTTTTTAATACTCCCAGACCTCATTTTATTTTCTGCCACCTACAAAATATAATAGCCACAAATCCTTGCAGGTTGTCTTTGAATTTATGCTTTATAAGATCAACACTTTGTAGGAAAGATGTAAATATTTCTTTGCCAAATATGCCAAAACCAAGTATTTTTCTTCCAACAATTAGAAACAATTCCTATTTATTTACTACTGCTGAAGGACGCATATAGAAACTTTAATATAAACATCATGGATATGCTGAATATAGTAAAACAAGTGTGTCTATTACAGATTGAAAACAAGACAAGAGCTGTCTTTTTTCTCAAGTAACAGATTTAGGGATAAGCACATATACTTTATTTTTCGTCTTTTATCTGTAGTCTAAATCATAGTTTAGATCATAGTCAGTTAGGCTAAAAGGAAAAGATTATTTTTGTATAAATGTCCATCTAGGATTTTGGAACCCTGCTGTGGAATGCAAAAGGGGTAAAAAATCCCCCAAATTTCTTTGAATAGTTTAGGTGCTACAGTAGCGATTTTTTTTTTTTTTTTAATATTTGATCTTTCTCTGTAGCTGTATTTAGGCCCTGTTTTCATTTTTGTAAAGCACGGGTTTTCCTTTTTTGTAAGCTGTTCTCCCATAGTGCATCTTAGTTTAATTCATTCTTAGCAAAAGAAACACCCAGGTTCAATCTGGAGACCTCCTTCCAACATAATTTAGCTAGGCCTTTTCTTAGTAAAGGTTTTCTGGTTTTCATTTTCACTTCATATTCTCAAATAAAAGATCCTTTGTTGTCTACCATTTGATTGGACTTAATGAAAAACACTCCATTTTAACTTAACAGTATTTCCCTTTGAATTTATTATATTTAAGAACACTGTCAAAAATCAAGCATTTAATCTCAGGTTTTTATACTTAAAATTATATTGCTATCATATGGTTCAATGAGGTGATGTAGAAAATATATTGAATAGATTTCAAAAAGAAAAGTGAAAAACTAGCCTCATTTTAATATGAAACTAAATACTATGGCTAATGTGCAGATTGGGTATGGTAGTTGACTTTAAAGACTAACATGTGACAGGGTGCCAACAGCTGAATTGTGCAGTATTGACTAAATGAGGTTCACTGATTTGTATTGAGGCTAATATCTTCTTTAAACAATTCCGTGTAAATTGTGCGTATAAAGTCATTGGAAGCTATTTCTCAGGACAGCCTCGCTGGCTAGCTACCTGCTGGAGTGAGGAAGATAATCAATAGAAAGAAATAGAGCTGAGCATGAGACTAGGAAGCTTCAGAGCAGTTAGTGCTGATAAAAGTAGATGATGTCAATATTTGGGAATAACACAACTCTAGGAGAGCAGACAAAAGAGAAGTGCATATGTTGTAGAGTGTTCAAACAGGGGCAGAATTAATGCATAAGTGGCAGATGTTGCCCCAGGCTGCAAAAAGACATTATTTATTCCAGGTATTGTTAAATTCCTAGTGATACAGCACTGCTCTATGTAGTATATTAAAATTATATCTAGCAATGAGAGAGCTGGAATACTTTTTACATGAGTCAAAATTCTCAGATATAAAGAAGCTGATGCACTCTGTTGACACAGAGCGTTTTCCACACGTCTCCTTGACCTCATAAGGACGAGCCTCTGTCAGAACAGAATCCTGCAAAAGCAGTGCTCAGTGGTCTCTAATTAAATGAATATTTATAACTAATATTTAAAAGAGTAACAAAACCAAAATGTAATGGTACATTTTACCAGAAATCAATTCTTTCCTTGTGAAGATGTTGACATCCTTGAGCCCACCCTCTTCTCCCTCCCTTTCTCTTGTGTTTAAGGATTATTGAAACAAAAAATTCCCAATGCTCATTCAGATTTATAATATGTTGAATGTTTTTAGCCATGGTGTCTTTATTGGTAGTGAAATATTGGTATATTTTTGCTAATTTAATAGTAGAAATCAGTTTTCCTCTTGCTGTCAGGCGATGAATTTTTGTTCTTCTATGCTGATCTCTCTGTTGATGTATTATGACATAGTCTGTCAACATGAACAGATACGTGAAAGGGAGATTGGGTGACTGAGACATGCAACCTGAATATGGCTCCTCTTCAATTTTAAGTGTATTATCATGTTTGGATACAGTAAGTAGAAACATATTTTTTTTTCCTCTAAAGAAAGCTATTATTTTGCTATAATTTAAGCAAAAGCAAAACAGGTGGACTATGACAAGGTCCTAAAAGAAGAATGAATGAGGTAACTCTAAAACATATGCATGAGAACTTAAAAAACTTTCACTTCTAAGTTATAGCCCTTTAAACCAAGAATTTGCAAAACACAGAAGTTTTTGTGTAAGAAGAACCAATCCAGGCTTATCTGATTATTAAATATTGCTATCTTTTCTTAAAAAAAAATTAAACAATTCCACAAGCTTTACATGGTATATTGTCACAGATGTTTTTATTGTTTGGTGTTAGATATCTGGATTACATCAAGTAGGTGATTACTATGTCAGCTAAAAAGGTCAAGTTCCCTACTTTTTATTTCAAACCATCATAAAGAAACCATTCTATAATGACACACTTGTCTATACTGTGGATCTCCCTCTAATCATTTTAAAGAAAGCTTCTATCTCCTACGTTGCTTAACACGAGAGAATTTAATATTTTGATAGTTATGAGTGTCAATATTCATGCTTAAGAGAAATACCTGTGTACTGAAATAATTAATTTTTTCAAAGCAAATTTTTTATCAAAAGACCAGATTTTATGATTAAAAATATACACTTTATTGTAATAAAAGTTATTATTAGAGTGATGTGTCATGAAAACCTTCTTAGATATTTTTTCAGGTTGCTATTCTTTAGTTGTCAGATGTGGCATCATTCCATCTTAAAGTTACAAGAATTCATAAGGTTGCTGTCTAATACTTAACTCTAAGGAAATCTTCATTTCAAATAAGCATGCATTTTGATTTGGGACATAGTCAAAAATCTTTAAAGATATATACATCAACTAATTTGTTAATCTTGTGCCACTTTTAGCATTTGTCACACATATAGACCAGGAAATTGGCTCCATCTCATTCTAGCTCTGTGTTGAATTAAAAACCTCTACTGCAAAGAAGAGCATGATGTGGGGAAAGAATAAATTTAGTTCTTTCCTTAGTAATGCACATATATTTCCATACATTTCACATCCTAAGGGAGCCTGTGAACGTATTCAATAAATACAAAACTGTAATTCCAGGAAAAGAGAATTTTTATATTATAAATTTCACATAGTACTTTGTTCTTAAAAGATCTGAAATTACAAATGTCATTATGTTTTTTATCCTTTTACAAAATACAGGCTATAGAAAAAAAAATGGAAAGGCATTGCATTTTAGGTTCATCAGTATTTCTGAGGGTATTAGGTGACTTGGAACAAAAATATATATTCTACAACGGCACTTCTAAATTAAGAAAATTGTGTCCAGCCCAACTAGTTCTACCTTATGTATACTGAAATCAAAATCATATATGTAAGTATTTATATCAAAAGATTGCCTATCTTCACCTTATATATTAAAGTCGGTGAAAAGAGCAGTTTATGGATAAAGGGCAATAATAAAGGGGTAGCCTTTAAACATGATTAGTTGGTGTCTATTAAAGATGTGTTAAAATGAAATATATACTGCAGGTGAAGAAAATTACTAACTCCTTCTAGGATGATGGACTTACTATATGTGTATTTCACTATACCTTTAAAATATTTGAGAATTTGACTGCATTCTGAGGAGACAGAGCAATGTGGTAGATTTATGAGGGTCTGACGGAAACAGGGCTAGAAAAGATTATGGCATACTTGTTTAGAAAAACTGAGAACTGAAGGTTCCTGATTTACACTGGCATATATCTAGATGAAGCTATAGTTTGCAAATTGCCTAGAGGAGTTATCTTTTATTAAGTGTTTGATGGGTACAGAAATGTACCTATCTATTCTATAACAGTCTAGAAATACCAACACAATATTTGCAAATACAATTTTAATATTTTTAGATTTTCTTAAATATTTTCATTTTTATGGTCACCTCACCCAACCCTGTGCTGAGCTCCCGTGTCTACCTAACAAGCCATATGGTTAGAGTTTTGTTGCATTATTTTGAATTCTTGAGATAGCATTGTGCTGAAATGTTCCCTGCACTGCAGGAGTAGGAGAGATCAAACCACAGCTTAGGCACTTTTTACCTTTTTCAACAGCTTACCAACATATTTGACACTTTCTGCATCTTAACTGTTAGAAAAAGGTGCTAAAAATCCCAATGTTCACAATTAATGCATTTCCAAAGGCTTTCAAGTTTGTGACTACATTGTGATGCCATTACATATGTTTAGTTTGAAATTAGGCAAGGAGTAAGAGACAAAGCAAGCAGTTTTACCAGGCACTGTAAGATTTCTTGCAAAGAAAGCCTGAAAGACGGGTAAGTTTTCTGCTCAGATCAACTCTCCTTGTTTTATTCTGATTGATACAAGGTAGATAACTTGTCAAGGAGGAGGTGGGGAGGCAGGCTGGCTTTGCACTATAATTTTTGGTACATTAACTTCCTCTTCCTTGAGGAGATGCTACTTTTTAATCTTATTTTAAATCATTATTATCATAGGGAAAATCTATATTAGTCACTACAATCCTACTTTCATAATTCATATTTTATTAATGCAATTAAAATTGGTGTTTATAAATGCTTTAGCAGCAAAATTATGAATTTAATATCAGTTTAACAACAGATGATGATATGCATCTGAATTCTGTCAGCATTTTTTCAAGCCAGGTGAATGCATTATAAAAATATTAGGCAATATTTTACATAACAATCTAACTATTAAATGGGAAGTTTTGTTGAGCTTGTGAGTGCAGTTGGTCACCAACTATATATATAACTTCTTTTTCCACAAAAATGTGGAAACAGGATTAAAATATATTAAAGATTTCAATGGCTTCTAATAATGACATAGTAAGCACTATCTGTTAGTGTAAGCTTTTGATCAGCAACAGAGAAAATAAAGTTTATGACCAGACAACTACTTATACTTTAATTGTGAATATATGTTCTGTGCATTGATAGCTTTAACAAAGTTTTCCTTTGTCATAGCATTGTATGAAGAGCTGTACATTTGTGATAAACCACATGCCCTGACCCATTTTCATCAGTAACTTGCATGGTTTTCTTAAATCATTAACTTATCAGATCTGAGTAAGGATGTCTGGATCTTTCTGGATATTTGTATAGTGCCTAGCATAATATAATGTGTACTGGAATATAAGGAAATAATTGGCACTTGTTAGTTATAAGCAGCACTTGTTAGCATAGGCTTTCTAGCATGCCAACAAGCAATTAACCTCAGCATCAGTCAATCACCTTTTCCTAGTTAACTCTCATTACACTTTGAGGACAGCTGCCATCTTCTTGTGGAAAAATACATGTAACTGTGCCCCTGACTGTCATGTGAGTTTCAGACCAGTGTAACTTTATTCTATCCAAAAGAGTTAGAGCTTTCTAAATAGTAGGGTAATCAAGAAAATTATTTTTCTTCCATGACTGTAAATTAGGAGTAAGTGCACCTAATTAATTAGTGCTGCATCTGTTTAAAACTGTGGCACCGAAATTGGAATCAATCTTTTCTTTCTGTACCTAAGAGGTGAAAGTGTAGTACTGTACGTAAGTCAATCAATGCAATGATGTTGCTTAGCAATGTAAATGCAGAAGAGTAGATTGCTGATGCCAAGAAATTTGCACCCACATATTGCACCTGTCAGTAAATGGGAGTTTGCATTGCAACTGCACTGCAGTGTGGAATTAATGCCCTAATTAGAGACTTATTCATCTCTATTAGGTATGCCAGACAAGACAATATGGTGAGGCTTTTTTATCAGTTCATCATTGCTATGGGTGGCAGGAGTAACTGTTTTTATTTTTTTTTACTCTTTTTGTTTTATTTTTGGTTTTTTCTTTTAAGACATAGCAAACACCTTAAATCAATTTTTGGTAGGAGTAGATGATCAGAAGAGAGTTTCTGTGTGTTATTTGTGTAGAAGAGAGAGGTTGATGGTGGGTTAATAAAACTCGTTTTTCCCATTTCCCTACACGTAAGCGTGATTTTCTTGGAAGAAAGGTATGGAAGAACTGAACTGTGATTTAAAGCACATCATTTTATTTCAATAGCAGGAAGCAACTTCCATAAATGACAACTTTTTTTTCTTTTGATAACTCCAGTAAAATACAGAGATGACACCTGTATAAAGCATTATTTTTAGAAAGAGGGACTGGGACACTTCTTCTCCCTTGACTATCAAAATGACATATAAATATCATTTCTTTTGCTTTTTCTGTGAGTTTTGTGACTTGTGCCTTGGTGTGTGACTGCGATGTGCTTTTTTTGTTGACAGATGTGAATAAGGTATAGAGAGTACTAAATAAAAGCTGGTCCAAATAGGCAGCAATATGCAGCACAACTTAAGAGAAAACAAGCAAAAAAATCCAAACCAAACAAAACCTCAACCAATAACAAAAACTCCCCACAAAAAAAAAAAAACAAAAAAAACCCCCAAAAAAACCCAAAGAAGCCAAACCCAACCAACCAACAACCCCCATCCAAAAAAAAAAAAAAAAAAAAGAGATTCACTGTAGACTTATTTCTTCCTGGTCAGTACATTAGGGAATAAACTGAAAAATATGGAGTGATGAAAACAAAAGAAGGAGAGAGTTGAGGCCTGTAAGGTATTTTAACACTGTTTTTAAGAGTTTTACATATTCAATTCTGAATAAATCTTTCAATTATGAATTGCAGTCTATCCAGCTCAGGTACGAAGACCGTAGAATAGGAGTTTCTTTTTTTGTTTTACAGAAGTTTAGTTATTATTGCTTAACATTTTCCGTGTTTTGCTGACATAAATTCTTTGGGGAATGTTTAAAGAATGGACTTTTTAGTGGATTTCTTTGGGGTATTCTTTTCAAATAGTCATTGTTGAAATCATCCTGAGGCATATTTGGATCTTGAGTCACTTTATACTGTATTAAGTCACCATGTAAAGTTCCTACTAGTAGGTGGGAATTACCTTAGTAATATTAGCCACTTTTCAAATACAAAATCATCTATTGGTGAAAAAGTTCTATGATAGTAAAATATAACTAGGTTTAACTTGGTTCTTGATAATATGTTTTCTTCTAAGTGTATCTTTGTTATCTATAACTACAATTTTCATCTTGCCCTAAGCTTCTGATCCTTCATTTGGTACCAGAATTTACAATCCCAGAGCAATCCCTACCCTCTTTGACGAGTCACATATTTAAATTTGTTGGGTACACCCTAGCTGAGTTGAGTAAGGAGTGGGCCCACAAGCACATTCACTGGCAGCTCTGAAGCTTCCATCTGGGCTGTGACATTAAGATAGAAAAGACTGAAAATACTTCCTTTAGTAGCTGGCACTGCTATGGTTAGAAAGCATAGTCAGGCTGTATTTATACAAAATATAAACCCATCCCAATGCAGGAACACAAGATACTGCAGAATCATGAAACAACTTTTCCTTTTTTAAATGTTATATAAACCTCATGGTGCAACTGTGGTAGGATAGGAAGCTATAGGAAGCTGTTTTTCATGTGTAACTATTATATGCCTCAGGAGAGCAAAATATTTTTTACTGTATTTCTGCTTAAACTATTAAGGACACTACTGGAAAAGTTCTTAAAAGGAAACTGGATTATTTGGATTAAAATATTTTTAGTAGTCTGATAATTATGTAAGAACATGAAGAAATGTGACAGGAAGTAGAACCATGCAAAGCAGAAGGGAGTGTACTCACTGGTAAAAATGAGGTGAGAAAATGTTATGTTTTGGTGTAAAACATGTTTCCTGGTAGTACTTTCCCTGAAATCAGCATTATGAGGCAGACCTATGATGATAATTACTTATGTAAACTCATAATGCAAACTTGTAGTGTGTTGCAAGCCTGGTAAATTTTTTAACTTTGTTTTTTTAGACTAACTGGTGATTTTACTCATATTTAAAATGATAGATACAGGGAGAAGAGGACAATTCTTTCTTTGTTTTGACTCAATAACTGTTCTACTGTCTTTTTGCCTGGTGCATTAGAGAATCATTTTGGCCATTTAACTTGTATCTGCAGTATGTTTGTGTAGTGCAACGTAGTTTTGCCTCTTGGTTATTAAGATCGGCCATAAAAATCCATTTTAAATGGTGACTTAAGAAATGTAACCTTGTCAATAAACATGAATTTGTAGCCTTAGTCATCTTTGATGACTAAAATATATGGTTGCAAAACATGAAATGGTATTAATTATTTAGTCTAAGTGCTCTATTCTGATACTTTTTTGTACTTACACACACATTTTCTTTTCCTAGGTATCTTTTTAGTGCTGAAATGGACACACTAATTGTGAACCATGTGGTAAGGAGCTCCTTCTAAAATATGCAGTAGCACATTTACTGGAATTTAACAGGCTGTGTACTTTAAAGGCTCTCTTGCCTGTAATCATGTGAACAAACCTTGCAAATCACAATGCCAGCTTGAGATCCAGCACAGCACAGAACAGAGCACTGGAACAGCCCCCACCACTGGGTAAGGGACAGAAAGGAGATGGTGACCTGCAACAGGATGAGAGACCTCGCTTACCAGGATTTGTTCACAGTTTTGCTTCTGGCAACTAACATTTCCATTTTTCTCAAAGCTTCTACATCTGTGTCATCAGACAAAGCCCCACAAGTGGTGGCAGAGCAAACTGAAGCCTTCATTTTCAAGTTCGAAGAGAAAAAATTATTTACATGTCTAAATCCCAGAACTGGCTGTTCAGAGGTCACTCTTTGTTGCCCACTGCTATGAACCATTAAGGCTTCTGAAAGCTCTAAAAGAAACAGGACATAGTCTGGGAAAGAAAAAACTTATTGTTTTAAATTTGTTTAAATTCTATTTCATTGTATTATATGATTTTTGTCCTACCAGAGGAACATGAAAGAGGGATGTTTCCATCATTGCTTGCATGAATGACTACTTAAATTGACTGTCAGAGTTTGCAGGACAAAGCTTTGACCCTTCTTAAGTTTTTTTTTAAAGTGAAGCAGAATAGCTTTTAATTGATTAGGACTTTAGACTATTTTTAAAGGAAAATTATTGATTCATGCAATGCATTTTACTGTTTTATCAGCCTTCCATCTCAGTATTTATATATATATTTTTGGTTACAAATTTAGGTAAATGTTTAACTATGTGTTTCAATGTTGCCCTGCCTTTTTTTTTCCTTTCCTGTTTAAGACAAGTTTTTCTGAATCAAACCATTGAATATAGTGACAATTAGTACAATTTCCAGACATATCAGCAAGAGTTTCTGTACTAAGTGTGGGAATGTAGATGTTAAGTGGAAGCACAAGTAATGACTTTTTTTTCCATTCACAAAGGAAGCACAAAGACATCAAGGTTATTCAACAGAAATTAATAAGTGCACCCTGGAAAGTTATTGCTTTGCCAAACTGCGAGAGGATCACTGAAATAATAAAGATAAAATAAAACAAAACCTTTGAGAAATTGTCTAATTTTCTTAAAAAATAGTAGGAAGCAAAAAAAAAAAAAAAATAGGCATTTCACAGTGAAGAAAATCTTCAGGCAGGGGAAAAAAAAAATTGTTTGACAGTGTGTTAGGGTAGCTTGAAAGAACAATCCAGGGCCTGTTCTTTGCTGATACTTCAGAAGTTTGTTGGGCATTTAATCTTAGTTGCCCTGTCTGCAAATAGAAGATGATAATGCCCTTTTTGCAGTGTTGTGCAGTCTCTAGAAGTTTCACAATTAAAGAGAGAAGTGTTTCATAGGGTATTTAAAATTGCCTGTTGGACCTCATGTTTTTAAAATAAAAGTTTAGACTACACATCCTGGAGGAGATGGGTCTCTAGGGCAGTGTAGGCAATATTTAAGTGGGGTGTTTTTTTGTTTCACTTTTTTTTTGTTATTTTATTTTTTAAACTGTTTAATGGATTGATTTTTGGTATCCTCTCTGGAACATGCAAGTCTCTGGAGACTGATAGAGATGAGAGTTGCTGGGAATAAAAGAAGCTTCTTTAGGAGATCCCATCATCATCCTCACAAAACCTTGAAATTAGTATGGCCCATATCTTAGTATTTCAGCTACTAAACTTTCAGCAACATTTTGTCTGGCTAACATTTTAAATGCCATGGCTTTCCCATTAGATAAGCAGGCTGACTTCATTACTATTTCTTGACAGAACAAGATTAAAAAAAATGCTTGTGTCGTGAATCTCCTGTAGAGAATTTTGTTGACAGAAACACAACTGTTATTGTATGGCTGTACATATTTTATGATACAGAAAAGGAAATTAATAGGAAATTAGTGGAATCTGTAGAAAACCTATGTAAATATAAAATACAACAAGCAAATAGCCTCTCCACAGTTTGTTCTGGCAGTAGTAATCACGTTTATTCTGACAACAGGCAAGGAGTATGCCTAGGGTGGTGTCTCCTGACCTGTGCCCCATGTTGCCAGCCTTTAGCTCTGCTCTAGTGTGGCTGGTTGTCACCACAGAGCGATGGAATGGGACTGTGCAAATTTGTCCTCTGGCATATCCTATACCTTGACCCTGAGTGTAGCTCCGTGCTCTTGCAAACAGCCTTGAAATGTGTTCTGGCCTGGAGCAAGGGCCCAAATTTATAAGGCTAGAGACATAAGAAACCCCATAATTTGACTCCTGTCTGAAACTTTCAGCATTTAGGGTAGGAAAGGCAATTAACAAAGCAGACACAGAATTAAGATATTTTATCATAATATCCAAAGTAATAATGCAACATTTTTCTCTTTAGCTTATCAGTGAAGGGACAATAGTGTCTGTTACCTGCAATTTTGCCAATGGTAAGGGCCAGCTCACAGCTGAAGCACAGGTGTATGAAATGCTTGTCATTTATCACTGACACACTCACGGGATGCCACCAAATGTACCAGTATCTACTGTAAGAGAAGAAACCATAATTACTGTATGATAAAATGGATGTGTTATAATTGTTGGTGAAGTAAAGACTGAAAAAGAGATTAACCTTTGATAACAATTTGTTATCTGTCTTTAATTAAATCCAGAGTGATTTAAATAAATAGGAGCATCTTTAGGGCTTATGTTTTAATTGTGAAAATGACTAATTTGTACATGTTGCTATTTCAAGTTACTTTAACTGCATTACTTGCATAAGTTTAAGCAGCAGAATTTCATTCCATCTGGTGATTATTTATTTTCATTAATCATACAGTCAGAAAACATACAATTAAAAAAATAATTACTAAAACCCTGATTGAACCCAATAGAGAAATTTATGTGACTAAATGTGTCCATATGGAACCTGAAAATGTCAACACACTTCAAAAAATGAATACAGAAAACAGTCAGGGAGCTACAAATCCTGTGATTTCCTCAAAAAGCCTGTTTTTTCTTGCTATTTCAACAGGCTTATGTATCAAGAGTAGATGTACAAAAACTGTTTTTGAAGATTTTTTTTTTTAAATTAATGTGTTATGTGTGCTCTGAGATAGAAGCTGTTTACTTTCACTGCACTGTGACTCTCTAATCCAAGCTAAATACACAAGGAGACCTAGTATGTTAATTTAAGGATCAAAAAAATGTTTCCAATTGGTTATATTAGGTCTCTCAGTCAAACATTTTTGGACTCAAGGAGATGCGTGACTCACCTGAGGACGAGGCATGTTAAATCATTTACAGGTTGGGCACTTTCCTAATCACGAGTGCTATCATCCTGGTACCCTTAAAAACCACTGAGTTGACTTGCAGACCATTACCTTCTAGCAGGAAATTACTCAGAAGCCCCACTAGATCAGCAGCAAGCCTACAAGTGTACTTCTCTACAGTGGGACAAGACCACACTGTCTCCTGTCTTTGACATGAAAGCCATATGATAAATAATAATATTATAAAACTAATAGCAGTAATAAATATCTACTATCTAATAAATAAAAAGTCTAAATAATTTGGTATATATCTAATATACTGAAATTCAGAATAAATAATGCTGGCAAAAAGTAGCAGATTGCATCACAAAAAAGTGATTTTTGCTGTACTGTTACAGATGTTCCAACTATGCAAAAACTGGTTGCAATGCTATACTTTTAAAACTCCAGTGGTATGAGAATGTGCACATGTGCACAGCAGATCACTGGTTATTGCAGTAAAGGCAGCCTCTGCTTCTGCTATATATTTTCCCAACTGATATGCTCTTTTTTTTTTTTTTTTTTTTTTTTTTTTTGAGGTTGTCATATGGTATAACACTTTTACTGGTTGACTCCTCCCACTTTTCTTCAAACCACATCCTGATTTTTGGCCTCAGAAACTAAACATATGCACAACTTGCAGAACAACACATGATATTGTTTCTGTATAACATCATACCAGCTGGGATATAAATTCTTACAGACAATTTTATGTGAATGAAAAATACCTACATTAAGACATTTTCCATAGTTGTGCAATACATACCACAGTGGCGCATATGGTTTAGAGTCAGAGATCCTCACTTAGAATTGTAACAAAAGTCTCAAATCAGGCCACAGATCTTCAGACAGTGTAATTTTGAATAGATAATTTTAATTTATTTGTATTTTATTTCTTCTTCTATTCTGTTTTGGATTTCTGAAATCCAAACTCAGCTAGTTTGTGGGTATGTTTAAGACCTTTAAATTGTATCCATTTCATTCATTTGGTATCAAGTCCAATAAAATTATCATTTAAGGAATAGGTAATTTATGATGAAATTTTAACTTGTATCATGATTTGAAGATATGTCAATAGGCATGATTCCTCATTTTTGGGCAATATATTTCATACTTATTTTCATTAGTAAAAAACTATTTTGTTTCTGATTTTTCAGTGTTGTTTATTTATTTATGTATTTATTTGTTTATTTGGGGTGATGGTGGAAATGGTTGGGTGGTTGTTACATTCCCCTTCATGATAAAGAATCTGTGTGTGAGGTTTTTCTCCCATGATCTATAAACTTTAATCAAGTCATACTCAGCCCCTTTTTCTGATAATCGAAGACACTGAGTTTATGCTTTCACAGCAAATAATTTTCTTCTGCTCTCAAATTAATTTTAAATGCAATTTTGTGACGTTTCCATTTTTTCCCCCACCATTCTCATTAAAATTTGGACAACAGATCTCTGGGAATTATTCCAACAATTGCATCAGGATTCAAGGATTACATTCTCTGCTCATGCAGCTTCATGGTGGGAGCTCATGTTGGATTGCTGGTCCACTGTGACCCTTAAATCCTTGTAGAGTTGAGGCACTCCATGTCACTGTACTCCATTTTTGGGGGGGTGAAATCCATTTGTATTATATTTAACTGTGTATTCATGTCTCCTAAGATGCTCGTTTCTTGCAATGGATCTAGCTGATAAAGAGATCTTCCTTTCCTTGGTTTCATAATTATGCACTCACTGAGTAATCTTTCTGTCATCCTCAGATCCTTATCATGGTAATTTGTACTTGCACCTCTGGGTCGCTGCTGGGAATACTGAATAGCACTGGGCCTAGTAAAGGTGCCTGTTGGATACAATTAGAAACAATTCAATATTAATTTTCTTTTTAATGTATGCTTTGATGATCTGCTAGCCAGCTCTTGATTGAAATTGTGTGCACTGATGCTATGTAGCAGACCTTTTATTTTCTTAATAAAATTATCTTTGCAGCATTGCAAACTTTTATTATGCATTTATTGATTAAACAAAAAGAAGAAAAGCATCCAATGGACAGGTGAAAAAAATCTGTTTGCCACATAGCAGACAAAACACTCAGGATTAATATTCTTCAATTGTCTCTGAACATGTAACTTCATTTCAAAACATTTCATATATAAATAATACTGTTCATCTTTCAGAACTGGAAGGATTCTGACTTACCTGACATATCTGTCTCAAAATGTGTAAGGGCTTTCTGAATTTATTGGAACTACCTCTGAGAAGCTTATAGGACTGATGCCAGACACTGGTGCATGCACTTTCCTCAGTTGTATTTAAGATGTTTGCTAACAGTTTGTCTCTCAGATTATGCTTTATAATTTGCCACAAAACCTAAATTCACAAAATTAAATAAATATTCTTAACTAATTCTTAAACCACCTTTTGTCAGACATACCTTGTTTTCATTTCTGTCTGTAAAAGCAACCACACTGCATCTATTATTTTGACAGATAGATTTACATCCAGAATCCTCCTAAAACTTTAGTATTGTCATAGCCTTCCTTTTCTCACCCCCCAGTATTTAATGTTAATGTGCCTGAAAGGTGTTTGCATTTTTCCAAGTAAAGAAAAAGGAGGGAGCAAACTTTAAAATGAGTCAACTAATTTAAAATGTCTCCCTTTCTTCCTTTGTACCCTTCTCTCTTCAGGAAGAGTGCTCTGATGAAATTTATTAGAAAGACATTTCCAAGCAGTTTATTCTTTTTAAAGCAAATCTAAAGCTTTTGGATTTATTGGACTTTTCTGTCTTTGTGTAAGTTGAATATCACAGCTAATAGCACAGTAATAATTACATGTCATTTTATTCATCCTCTTTGTGCGCTGCCAATCTGCAAAGGTGTCTCATTTCACACATCATTTGTGACGTCCTCTAGTAATACCACATATTTTGGGGAATAGCTGGTAAATGTAGTCATAAATCTCCATTTTGAGATGTCTAGTTCCAGATTCTGGACCCAATCCTATAATTATTCAAAGCACAGAGTTCTTGGTGAAGTCTATGGCCAACAAGACTATGCTCAGATACCAAGAGAAGGACTGCAGGTAACTAAACTAAAGTTCAGGACAGTAAGATTTCCCAGTCCCTCAGCCAGGCTGGAGTGGCCACAGCCCATTGTAGGAAAGAGGGTTCCCCTATTTGTCTGCAGCTAGTGACCCATAGGGTCACTGCAACAGGAGGGAATTGGGGCTGGTGCAATACTCTGGACAGTCTGCCCACGTTGTGGACAGAAAGCAAGCTATTCTGAAGGTCCTATTCCATTCAAGACAGCTAATACAAAGGAACACTGTTAATTCCTGCTGAGGCAAAGCAACCACAATTCAACAGTGATCCAAACCTGACTTCGACACAGAGACAGCTTGTGAAATTGAAAAACAGGAATAAACCAAAAAGTACTATATGTGTCTGAGAAATCTTATCAAGCCTGGCAGAGATATTTATTGCTCACTGATGACTGAGAATCTCATCTTGCTCAGGGAGTAGTTGTGAGTTACTAATGGAGCAAAAATGTGGGGTGAGCAAAGAATGACAGTCTATGGCTGATTACTCTGATGTCATGCTTTGGAAAAAGCAGCCAGAAATGTGCAACTCATTCTGCTTTAGAATCAAAGGCACCTAATTACAATCTCATTTTGTTAAAACACAGTGCTAATGACTTGCTTGTGCAGTAGCTGGATACCATATTAACTGCCATATAAGCTAAATTTTTCCATTTTAACAATCCCAGTTATGGTATTTGACTGCCTGTGCTTTAATGTTCACCAGTTGTTGCTGTGTGTCACTGGAGAGGAGGGATGCAGCAGTTTACAGTAGGCAGTGAAAGTGAAAGCAGTAACTGGCAGATAAGCTTTCTGCTAAGATGTCCTCACTTTAGAAGAGCTGATTAAAGTAATTTATAAAGAATGGTCTGTTAAAAATCCAGCCATGTTTCTTCAGGTCACAGATTAAATCCCATTCTCTCTTGTACTCGCCTCCTCTTTTTAATTTTTGTTATCTGAATTTTTTTTTTTTTTTTTTTTTTTTGCTGGCACTCAGCTGCTTGTATATTTGATTTTTTTTTTCTATTTAGGTTGCTTCTGTATGTTTTCTAGAAGTTATGTACCATCTTCCAAAACTTTACTATGAAATGTATATATACATATTCTCAGAGCTCCTAATACTTGCAAAAACCTACTTTTGCTAATGGTTGCTTCTATTATCTTCCAAGAATTCTTCTGACAATGAATGTATTGTTAAATATGAAGGGTACCTTGTTTAGCTCCCTATGTATTCCTTTCCTCCAACAGATCCTGAATTAAGTATGTGCATGGATGATATGCATTGACATTTGTTATTACTTGATCTTATTCTGTGAAATATTCTTCAACAAATTCTGCACAATTAAAATTAACTTTACTGTTATAAATTATATACTGTATATAAATTAACTTTACTGTTAATTACAGTAAAGTCTGTTCTATTAAATATTTATCTGAAAGGAATTATCTGAAAATAATGAAATGAAGATAGATTTCTAAGTAGCTGTGGGTTTTTGGGACACAATAAGGACAAACTTCATACCAAACCACATTTTTCACATGGCATTAAATGGCTTTAGATTTTGATAAGTTTGGTTTTCTCCTCTATGTCTGATGCAATCTATTACATGTGTAATTGTGTTTCTGAGTATGTTCTTTCTTCAAATGTGAATTGCATTAATTCTTTCACTGTGGTTGGTACTGTGACAGTGCCCATCTCTCTAAATCTATGTAACTGGTATTTTCTCCAGGTTCATAGTTCTTGTCTCTCCAGGTCTCTGCCACTTGTTTTCAATAACCTTTCATATGAAGTAGTGTTACTCTAAGCTTTTGTGTCAAAAATCAGATACAATCTCAAGAAAACCATGTGGGTTTCAAGCTTTTCACACTCAGGTGATATTCAGAGGAGAAAAAGATCTGTAAATATTACTTTTTAGAAGCATGGAGGCCAGCCAGAGTTGAAATAGGAGCCTTTCCAATGCATCCTGAAGAAGCAACAGGGGCAATAATAAAACCAAATTTCCCCCTGTAAAGAGAAACATTTTTGCATGGATGGACTCATTAGCTATGTGCTGAGGGCCAAGTTATTTTCTATTTCCTTCTCATTACTTCTAGGCCATGGCCATGTTCTAACTATATTCCAGATCAGAACACTACCTGGGAATATTAGTAGGCTGAAAAAGAAAACAGTAAAACAGTTATAGTCCCAGTGTTAGTATGAAATTCAGGACCATGATCTTTTAACCACACCCGTAAAAACTTATGTCAGTTGTAATTTTTGATTCTTGGAGATGCCCAGCATTCAAAGAGCTCTCCACAAGTTCACATTCAGTTCTGCTGAGTTAAAAAAATCAGGAAAAGGCATTGATGAACTCAGTTTTCATGGGTTGCTTGGGGGGAGAGAGTCAAGAAGCCAGCCCACCCCCCAGTCTCTGCTAAGTCCTGTTTTGGGTGCAGGTTTACTCATGTGATTTGGCACCAGTCACTAAGTTATTTGCCAGCTGTGTGTATTTAGTGTATTGGGTATCACTGCTGTCTCCTCCTTTCCTAACTCTCCAAAGGAGAGTCTGCTGGTGACTAGACAGCAGAGGGATTCTCTAGCTTCTGTTCTTAGCAGCAGGGCAACACAACAAGGGCAAGCTACAACAGATTGTTGCTCTTACTCCTCCCAATGTTGTAAATTAAAACAAGAATATGAAAACCCCATATGACTTCAACCCTCAGACCACAAATGAAGCTGAGTCAGCAAGTGGTGAAGAAAACTACATGTATTTATAGTGAATGAGCAATTATTTCTTTTTCATGAAATGTTTGTAGCTAATCAACTCAAATAGCTGCCTATCTAATAAATACAAGCTGCATAAAATCCTGCCAAAAAACTGCACTTGGATGGTATATTTGGCAGAACTACTCTCAAAGCATATTCGGTGTTCACAATTGAGTCAATAGGTTGACTAAGGTTAAGAAATTATTTTGATTTTTTTTCATACTAGATGCCTCTTTTATTCATAACCACTAATTAGTTCCACTAATTTCTGTAGATGTCCTGGTGGCAGGAATGGAATGCAAAGCTAAGCATTTAACTATTTCTTTCTATATATCCTAACTTTTTAATGTGTCCTAATTATCCTCCTAAGCATTTGTCTTTTTTTTTAATTTCCTCCCTTTCTTAAGCATATCAAATGGATTCAGATTCAATTAATTTCAGTTTGAAATTCTCAGAAATTCAGCAATTACATTTTAACTAAAATTTAACCTAAACTCTAAGCACGTCCTCTGAGTACTTTTTGTTGTTCATTGTATAATAATAATACTAATACTAATAATACTAATACTACTACTACTACTAATAATAATAATAATAATAATTTTTATATACTTCATTGAAGTGTCTGACTTCAATATGAATATATATTTTTACACAGTTAAAAATATGTGTAATGTGTACAACACTATGATAAACACAATTATGCTTTCAAAGGCAGTTTTTAGGAGACTATCTTATCAAAACTAGATTTGGTCCCATTTGATATTGATCACTTATTTCCTACCTTGGAACACACACCATAGACCACTTAAACTCTGAATGTTTTCGGTTTAATCACGTTATACTGCTCCATCCTCTCCTTCCTCCAGGATCTTTACAGAGGTGTAGGCATCCAGACAGAAAAATTCAGAGAGCAAAGTCAGGAAGAGTAAATTCTATTGACATTAACTTCTCATGAATTTCAGCACACAGATTTTTCCATGTAACTCCCATTAAAATTAATGGGAATCATGTGACTCAAACCTCTGCACATTGAGCAGTTTCCTCAGTGTACAGAAGACTAGTTTCTGTAGCATCTAGTTTCCTAGTCCTTAAACAAAATGATGGAGGCACAGTGACAATATATCTCTCAAATATCTCATATATTTAGTATATTATAAAGCTTTGAAGAAATATTTGTAAAAGCAGCTTTAGCATCAGAACAGGGAAAGTTTAATTTAGAAGTTTTGGTATGGTTTTCATGAGAATGATAAAACAGACTACTATACTTGCAATTTACTCTGTGACTATATAAGTTCTAACTTAAATAGCCACATGGAATGCAATAAATGAAACATCTTTCAAAACAATGGTTTAGGCTTCATCTTTCTTTTTAATAATTATGACTTATTTTAAATGATAACCTATTAATAGATCATTAATATAAGAAATTTTTTTAGATGAGATTTCAAGGAAAGGTTGAATAAGCTACAGGAAGACTAGGCAGAAGCTGATGGGACAACTTTCAATAAAATAATGCTATAAGCAATATTTATGATGTTATGCCCAAGCAATTTGAAAACAAATGCTATCATTTACCTTTGAATATACATTTATGTCAATATTTAGAGGTCCACTGACTTAAAAGGAAGCTGTTTTAGAATGAAGACGTGTTTTAGCATAGTGGAATAAATGGATGTTCTGAGTGTCTAAGAGGCACACAGAGGCCCTCAAGATTTTCCAAATACTCTCTGAATTTGTAGAATATCCCAATTCCTTCCCTTCTTCCCCCCTTCTGCCTTCTTTTTGCTCCTTCACTTCATGCCAGTTGCCTTCTGCCTCTGTGAAATTTCCTTATGTATCACTGTTCTCTAAGAAAGCCCTCCAGCTGAATAGTCTTCAGGACAGTTGTCTTTTTATAAGTTGGAAGAAGAATTTATATTTCTTAAATTCATGCTACAACAAAATATGACAAAGTTAATAAACTATTTTTCAGTAAGGAATAAGGATCAGAGTATTGATGCTTTGGAAATTTAAATTTAGTGACTTCCTTTTGCTCATACAACATATCAATGAATGTAAGGTAGCTGATAAGGATTAAGGTCCACCATTGCCAAGCCATGGACTCTCCTCCTAAGAAGTCCAACAAATTGTGCATATAGGCTATAATGACCTGATAAAAATAAGAATATTTGCTTCTAGATTGTAATTCAAGTCACTCAAAAGACCTTAGGGGCATTATCTACACAAATTCAGTCCACTCACATGGCAAAAATAGGTAAGTAAGTAGATAAAGAGGGACTGTTTGAATTCCATTCTAACAATATTCTCTGGGTTTGGTGCAAGCACAATAGCAGAAAGAACAGCGGTGCCCCAGCTCTCTCACAGGAGTGCATAAGGACAATATTCTGTGTTTTACTGCAGGAAGCAAAAGCTATGGTATTCAACAGAAACTTCAGCAAAAACTTTGGCACAATTAGATGCAATCTACATTAAATCAGAACGGAGATGCATCCTGGCCATAAAATTCTTTCATAAAACAGCAGTTTTTTCTTAGTAGCAAGGTTTTATTTTTTTTTTCCTATTTAACAATCAACAATACAGACCTTGCTGAAATAAACTGCTTTGTTTATTTTTGACTCAGGAAAAGCTATCACTTCTTACCCCATTTACCAATAATTTTAGACTTTTACATAGTATGAAATATGAATATGGGATCAACTGCTATGAACTTCCACTGTCTCCATCACTCCTATGAAATATAACCTTGGCAATTTCAACTTCACCTTCGTTTTGTCATTACTGTAAACAGCACATACATGTTGGTTTATTGGCGGTGCTGAGAAGGTGTTTTCATATTACTTTGACTAGGAAGCATGCCAGAAATATTTACTGTTATTACTATTAATAATCTCAGTGATATCTTCATTGTGTGGGTTCTCTGCTTGGAGATGCAAGTGCATAGATGAGTAGACTTGACTCTGCTATTCTTGAAATTATCTGGAAATATGAAGGAGATAGCTGGGGTGGTTCCCTTGTTAGATATCATTTCTCCTGCCATGTTTTTCTTCCTACTGATTCGCATGTCCTGTGCTATAGATTGGGGTTTGCCGTGACCAGAAAGGATGCTGGCATAAGGTATTATTCTTGAAAGCAGAAACAGAGAATTTGCTCATCAGCTTGAGACACTTTTCAAAGAAATTCACTACCATCATAACAACAAAGTCCAACACAATCTTGTTCATGTATCATAGAGAAAAAATTTGAGTTTTGTACTAACATGCCTTGAATTTTTAATGCAAAAATGTATGATTTTGTTTTAATTATCATATTTATGAAAACTTCCAAAATTGAAATGTCTCTTACAGTCTTCATGGTCATGGAAGCAAAATAAAGCTTAGCTAAAAAGGAAGGTATAATCATGGGTCTGAATCTCTAATATTTTGGCATTAGCCCCAGATGTTTACTAATTATGCCCTTAAGTAACACCTCAGGATCAGAGAAGCTAAATGGGGTAAAGAATGTGAAGAAAAACAACTATTCTTGTTTAAAAAATTAAAATTGTTCATTCAATTAAAAAACCCTTAATAAAAATCTCTACTTGAGTTCAAGTTGCCCACGGGAAGGTCTAATTCATGTTGTCCATTAATGAAAGCTTTATATGACCATTAAGGAAAAACTGACAAGTTATCACAGCAACCTCAGTAATGCTTGTTAACATATATAAGAAATAAAAGCCAGATTCTTAAAATGTACCCTAAATATTATTCTTATTAGGACAAACTTAATAAAATGTTAATATGTTTAAAAGATCTGTAATTTCAACTACTGAGACGTTTTTAAATGCTGCACTGAAATTTCTTCTTTTGCAGCTGACAAGTGTACTCTGATTAAATATGAAACAATGCTGCCAATAAGTTAGTCATTGTAATACTTTGCTGAATTCTCTTAGTATAGAGACAATATCTTCTAAATTGAAACTTCTAACAAACATTTATAAAATATAAATCAAATTAATTTCTAGGAGTTGTTCTTGAACAAATAAAAACAAGTAAGCTCTAGTTCTTAAAAAGGAGATTGGTGAAAATTAATAATTTTGAGAACTTACATATTGGTCTCTGTATTTACAGCACTCCAGAGCTACAGTTATAAAGACAAAGCAAGCATCATAATTCCTATGTGGAAATGAAAATATTTCTGTGACACTAATGTCTTTTTAAAGATATATTTAAGATACATTTCAGATGCTTTTTTTTTTATTGCTGAAAATTTACCAGTAGGTATTCTGAATTGCATTCCACATCACTTAAAAAAGCATATTTACATGCCTTAGTTAAGGTCATATCCTATAGAATGAGGGGAAAAATAAGCTTTTTAAATTTTAGAAGTCTATTTAACCAGCACATCACAGTTATCTTCACCTAAATCAAATCTGGTGGATTCATATAAGAGCATTTTCACTTTTGCTAGAAGACATTTGTACAGGTTATGTAATATGATCTGGTCTTGAGTGTTGCATGTTTTTAGATTATGACAAAAAACTGCAAAAAGGGTTTAGTATATAGTGTCAACAAATTAGCATAGTAGCTTAGAACAATCACTGTAAACCACTGAAAAGTAACAAATATTTTTTTTTTCAATTGGTGACTTCACTTTAGCAACACAGTTTGTAAAAGATTTATTAATTTTGATTTTTTTACACTATTGGTAACATGTCCGTTGATTTCACAGGGGGATATCAAATCTCAACAAGTATTACAAACTTCTCAAAGCAATTACTACAACTAAATTAATTTAAAAAATTTTAAACTGCATGACTTTCATCTTTAACTTAGAAAAAACAGAATGAGATTAGAGCTTCTGGTCACAGTCACTTCTACTGCAGTCACTTCTACTGCTTTTAAAGATGATGTTATTACATCAGTTAGCAGCCAGGACATGAACATACTGAATGTCTGTCAACACAGAACATAGGCATCTCTGTAGAATTAGCTGGTACTGATACAAATATATACAGATATATATGTGTGTGTGTGTGTGTGTGTGTGTGTGTGTGTTTGTGTATATATTTTCATATTCTCCTCCTCACTTCTGTAAAGTTTAGAATTTCTTGAAATCATCTTTTTAAATTGTTTTGCACCCCAGTCTATGTTCTGAGCGCTCTCTCTCATTTATGCTCTCTTTGTCAACTCACACCACTGGAAAAAATCTTTGAACATCCCACTTTACACTTAAGAAACTTCCTTCATTTTTTTCTTTCCTGATTTTTTTTGGCTTCTTTTCATCAGCAGTTTACCTGTGCATGCTGTCCATTATTTTTGACCAAAGTCTTCCTCTTTGCAAATGTTGGTGGACAGACTCTTGACTTCCCCTTCTCCCAACACTGCTGTGTACTTCATTTGCTTTGGTATAAACAAACTCAGGAAATTTTTCTGAGCCTACAGCCTACTTCTGTTGTTGCTTTTGTCAGTGGTGACATAAAAGGTTCTGCTGATTTAATCATATAATCATAGAATAATTTGGAAGGGAGCTTAAAGATCATCTATTTCCAGCCCCTGCCATGGGCAGGGACAACTTTCACTAACCCTGGTTGCTCCAAGCCCCATTCAACCTCACCTTGAACACTTCCAGGGATGGGGTGTTCACAGCTTCTGTGGGAAATCTGTTTCAATATCTCACCACCCTCATAGAATAGAATTTCTTCTCTATGTGTAGTCTAAAGCTACTCTCTTTCAGTTTAAAGCCATTATGCCTTGTCCTATCAGTACATGCCCTTGTAATAAATTACTCACCTTCTTTCTTGTCGTTTCTGCAAGTTTTGGTAGTTTCTGGCAGTGTCACTGGTTTCACTCTTAGCGTGGGGCTGGAAGGTTTTTTGACTAAGAAAACTTGGGTGGGTTTTTTGTCATTGCTTGGTCTTTTGTTTGTCCATTTCAAAGCTAACAATCCATTTTCCCACGTGCACTTTCTTCTCTTTGTGCCATTTTAGCTTGTTCTGCTGTGTATGACTACCCTGCCCAGCCCCTGACATGACAGACACTGATCTATCGAGCTGCCTTAACCCTTTACAGTCTATCTGTTCTATGTAGCTTTATTTAGGTGCCTACCTTATTTTGAGAACCCATTTTTTATCCTCAATTTATTTTGCCTTATGCTGGTCTATCTTTGAAGTGCTTACTAACCCAGTTTTGTCTATACAAACCGCTACCCAGAATGATGTTGCTTTCTTCCTGCTATGGTTAAGAACAGGAGCTCTAATATCTTCTGGAAACACTGTACACACTGTTCTTGTTGTCTCATAGATGCTGACACTTTTATTTTGTCCTATGCATTCAGTAGTAGCTGTAATCCATCATGTTCTCTACAAGTTTATGTTCTGAAATATATAACAACTCCATCATATTCATTTTGTCATTTTCCAAGCTTCTTTTATGTCCAGGAAGCTGAATCTTGTGAAAGACAATACTGCCTGCTTTTTCCAGAAGTCACAATGTTGCTTTTAGATGTGCAGCTCCTGAGATGGTTGTCATAGTCCTACAAGCTCTCAGCAACCTACCTGATGCAGAGCCAACAATAATTTGTCCCTTGCTAAAAGTTAAAAGTAAAATGTAGGAATGGATGCTCATATTTATATACCAGCTACTATAATTCTGCCTCTGCATTCTGTAACAGTGAGGTGGCAAACTAATGGAGAGAAAGAATTGCTTCAGGATTTTATTTATTTTTGCAGCGGATTATAGGCAGTGGGACTACAGAGAAATGACATTATATACTGGTAAGATACAATTTCTTCCATAACCTACCATGACAGCTTGAAAATTCTAGGTCTTAATTGCTTGCTATATATAATTTCCTTTCTCCCAGTCTAAAAATCTTTCTGCTACAGTGCAGTAGTAGCAGAAAATACAGGACAACAGAGGTGACAGAAAATGAAATTAGTCTATTATCTTATAAGCATATTTCCATAAAAATAAAAGAAAAAGGTTGACATATGTCATGAAAAAAAAAATATTCTAATTGATTCAGGACTAAGTGTGCGATCCTTAATCAGAAAAACATAGCAACTGCTTGAAAATAACACTAGGAAGTCCATGCTGTGTTTTTACTTGAAGAAGCAAAATGGACCACTGCACATTTCCCATGGATTCTTTGAAATCATTATAACATGTAGTTTTCTGTATGTTTTCCATATTTTATACTGTCTCATAAATCTAGGACAACAGTATCTTTCTAGACTGGAGTTATATCTGTAGTCTAACATTTGAAGATTTTTTTAAAAATTGTGTGTCTTTGAAAATGTGTCTTTAAACATTTGTCTCAGATCTGAAAGTAAGTCTTTACACACATGGTATTTCAGATCTTCTCATCTACCATTTACAAACAAAGGGTGTTCAATTGGACACTTTCAGCCTCAAAACAGGGCCTCTCAGATTTCATCTTTTACATTTATTTTCCCTTTTGTTGGCTTACTTGCTCCTTCAAACCTTCCTATTAGTATAATCATAAAAACTAATAATTGCATTGAAAAACCCAGAATTCCATTAGTTTGAATAGGTAATTTTTGGCATAACCATTCCAGAAGCAAGAATTCTGTGTGATTCCCAAATCCTGATCTTTTCTGATGCAAGGAAATATTTTGTGCATCCAAGAAATGAAACTGTCAGGCTGTTTGTTTTTTAAAGACAAAATTGAGGAAGGACATCTGATTTAAAGAAATTAGATTGTTTGAACATGCCTAAAGCCATGTACGAATACGTCACTGTTTTCCTGCCTCTTAATGTGGGTCTAACTGAGTCCATTGGGCAAAGGATTTTCAAAGAAATCTTGGCTTCATTCATTCATGCACAGCTAGAAAGACAAGGAGTGAGTTGTTGTAGGATATTCTCATTACAGTCTTGGTGTTAAATTTTATTTTGTGGTTGCTGTGTACTTTGAAATTGTTGTACTTTGCATAGGTTCATCAGTAGCTGTCCTTACGCAACTACGAAGAGTAAAATAGTTTTCCTATTATCTTATAATTGATTTCTTCAGTACTTCTAAGAAATTTTAATTGAAGGTATTTACTTGAAGGTGCAGAGTTTTATGAAAATGGCCATATTTTACCATCACTGATGTCTTCTTCACAGTATCTATACAAATAAGTTATCCTAAACTGTTATTTATATGCTTACTGATGTGCTTTTCCATTGTTGGAAAACAGTTGTATGCTGCAGGACACTAGCTGATCATGGCTGCTGGCACAAAGAACTCCCACTGAACCACTGCTTAAAGTACTGTTTAGAAAAGTTTCACTGAAAGCCTTCAATGGACTATGGTGGGACTCCTCAGCAAAAGAAGTTATGGTGCTTTTCAGGTGTCCCCCAAGGTTCTCAACATCTCTTTTCTCTTTCTCTGAAGTACTTTTGGTTTGAATGAGCTGCCTTGCAACAGATTTGTATGCCCTGTTCCACAGGCAGTCTTGCCAGGACCTTGTGGAAGTGGAGCTCTCTACCAGTACTAGAAAACATCCCAGCACATCCTAAGATTATGCTTTCCTTTGTCATGGCAGCTTCACCCTGGTAGTGATAATCATTATGTGATTGACTGATTAAATGTGAGTCTTTCTCCTCCTGTACCATTTCCAACTGATGAGCTCCAGCTTATAGCAGAAATTCTTGTTATTAGTCCCTGAGTGCATGACCTTACACTTTGTACTATTAAATTTCATCTTGCTTCTATTACTACAGTCGTCAAGGTCATCTAATTCTTCCTGTATGAAATTCCAGTTCTTCTCAGTATGGGCAACTCTACCAAAGTTTTTGTCACCTGAAAAATTTCATTAGCACACTCCCAGTATTTGTATCAAAGACATTAATGAAGAGATCAAATACTTCTCCTAAGACAATTCCCTGAGGAACTGCACCAGCAATTCTCCAAACTGATAGACTTCCTTTCAACAGAAGTCATATTAGTCTCTTGTTTAAGCCACTTTTTCAATATTACAATTCTTGTGCTAGTTACCCTATTTAGCTGAAGTTAACAGAGATTAGACTGGTTTAACATTAGAGTGGTACAGGAAGAATTCTAAATGAGATGTGAAAGTGCGACCTAGGGAAGGCAATTCTGCCTATCAGCCAGGCCTGCCTATCACCCAAATTGTTTAGATTGTTGGAAAGGAGGAGACAAAATGGGATTATATAACTATTAAATCTACTGAAAAAAACTCCAATGAGAAGTATAGAATGTGAAAATAGAAATATCCCTAAAATATTTGTTTTCAAATAAAAAGATCTTTTCACATAGCAAATAGCTACTAAAGTATTTCTGGGCCCAAGTATATTCCTGCATCCAAACAATGCTGCTTTACATTCCCTCAGTATAACAGCATTATTTAAGCAATAGTGATGTAACGGTTCATTATCAGTTGGTTGTTCAATTAATGAAGTGGCTGAGGTAAAGGCCACTGCTTTGTTTACCCAACACAAGGTTTTATTAAGAAATAGGCATTCATCTTGATCATGGCACCAATTCAGCATCTACTAAATTGACAACTCTATCTGAGAATAAATTTCTATCACAAAGAAAGTGGTATCTGCTGTCATCTAACAAGTAAACTTCATTCCCTACCCATATTTAGCAACTGAGACTCCTCTACTGCACAGAATAACAGATCCCTTGCTTTATAGGAGTAAAATAGATTATCAGAAGTTATGTTTGTTGCCCGAAAGAAATTTGTCTATTGATGTCTATTGATTGACCATTCACAAAGTTGAAGCCCCTTCACTGATTTTTGCTTCTTATGTATGACCAATTTTTTTAGGTTAATTTTGATATCTAAGATAACTTCACTAATTTGGCTAAGACCATGGCTCCAAAATGCAGTGGTGTCTCCACCCGTCTGATGCTGTGGTGAATTTTATGTAAGAGAAAGGTAGACTTCCAGGCCTGGATCAGGGTGTGGTTGACTCTTGTTTGCTGTCCTTTCCTCTTCCACCACCCCAAAAATAACTGTGTACAAGGACTTTTTTAAATGTGGGTTACCTGAGCATTCACAAAACCCATGTGTGCTGGAAAATGGAGTGACTCAGGTGTGAAAAACTAAGAAGAGAGAGCAATACTGAAGGAGCTCACCCAGCTGATGTGTTTGTCATATCCAAATACCTAGAAGGAGGATGATTGAAAGTGTTACAAAATCTTTAAGTTTTCAAAGAATGTTCTTCACATTTTTAAAAAGAAAATCCATGAGGTAGAGACCAGGTTATTTATTGTTTCTTATTTTTCCATCACATTGGTTAGAAAGAGGCAGGGATATCTTAACTAAGTGAAACTCAGGGGATGTCATTCACCAATATCTTAAAGGTAAGGAATTTTCTCTTAGTGTGCCAGGGTGTCTCAACAGCGATATCTCCTGATCAAGGAAAACAAAGACAAGAGACATCTAGGCCCACGTTTCAGCCTGGAGATGCAGTGACAATGGTTAGTTTCTACCCAGGTGCAGGTATCTTGGAAGCTGAGTGGAATCAGCATTTGGGGCCAAGTGAAACACATTGAATAGTATATTTTATAACAGAGATTGTGCAGTCCTACATAATTGTATTTCCATTTTGATTTATGTAACAGTTTCTTCCATATCTCCTCCTCTTTTGTTTAGTATTTAAAGAATTCTTGCCTCTGTAGCCTTGGTGGACATAATTTTATACCACATTAGAAATAATTGTTTTTAAATTTATGTACTATAGGTCAAATACATTGTAAATTTAAACTACAATAAGCCACAAAATTAAGTCAAATCCTGAGCAGAGTTAGGACAGTTTTGAACTACTTAATTAATTGAAATTTGGCTTTAACACTGGTAACTTCGGAGTCAATATCGTACAATTTGATCAGCTTCTGCAAGAAAGTCATGACCTGTGTTTGATTCATTATAAGGAAAAAAAAATATCTTCTTGCTCTTCACAATATTTATGAAGAAGCACAAGTCTGTACCTGATTACTTCTATTCTCTTATCTCTTGTTAGAGAAAAACACATATCATAGACTGATGCTATTGCCTTCCCCTTTCTGCTAATTTACCAGTGAAGAATAGGCCTACTCTTTTGCCTAATCCTTCAATCCAGCAACTCCACAATGCATCAGAAGTTGCCCAGGTAAAGCAGTACATGCACCTAACCCATCAGCTTCAAAGCCTTTCTACTATATGTCAAGTATATCTGCAACATTTGTTCAAATTGAAATTTAGATGACACTCTCTTCACATGCATCAAGACATTTTATATTTCAGTGATTTGGAGTTAATGTTTTTTCCAATCCCAGACAGAGAGTTCTGATTATCTATGGAGGATGATCCACAATCCTGTTCATTCATCCTGGAATAGCAAATGAGTATGTTTACTCTGTCATCTGAAAAGATGATACCTTGAAGCCGCACTATTGAGCCTGTCACAGCTGTGTTAGAGGGAGGTGACCCATTTACTGATAGAAATTACTAGCCCATTGGTCTGTCCTGAGGCCAATAACCTGTATTTGGAAAAAGCACAGCTTCCAGCAAGAAAATCCATCTTGATCTGTAGACATTAAAAGATAGGGAAGTGATCATACCGTTTTATAACTTGTTCTAGTGGTTAACCACTCATGGTTAACATGTGGCTTAGCTCAGCTTCCAGCCTTTAGTTCTTGTTATCCCTTTCTTCGTCTGTTTAAATTTAGTACTCTGTGTTTTCACATTGTGAGAGTATTTACACTTTCACAGTTACCTCCCAGTCAAGTCATTGCTCCATCTTCCTTTAGATAGACTAGTAAGTCAAGCTCTTGCAGTGTCTCCCTGTGGGTGTTTCATCCAACGTTGAATAGTCTTCTGTCTCTTTTCTACAACATCTCCATATTTAAAGAAAACCCAACAAACCAAATTCTTTAAGCTGTGGACAACAGAAAGGGGAAAAGTATTTTCTTATTTGTCTCATTATTGCCAAATAAAGATATACACATTTTAGATCCTGTTTCTCACTTGATTATTTATAGCATTACAATTGCTGTTTTTCAGCACTATGCCTGTGGTTACCTCTTCACTATGATACTTAGAGCTTCCTCAGTCAGTGTATTTCTGAACAAAGATGCCCATCCTGCTGGGCTGGCATAGATCTTTTTGCAACATGGGCTGGCTTTTTTATTATTTTCTGAATGATCTCATTTTACCAGTAATTCAGAATGCAGTTTACGGCTGTGTTGTCCTCATTATTATTTACTGATTCTCCAATCTTTCTGCCACCCACAAATTTTCTAAGAATGATTTATGTTTATGTTTTAACTCATGGGTGAAAATGTTGAAGAATGCTGAGTCTAATGTTGATCCCTGAGGAGCTTCCTAGGATCACTTCCATTTGATGATGATTTACCACTGACTAACTCTTTTTTGAGAGCATTCATTTAATAAGTTTTGCATTCATCTGCATTGTGCTCTGATGAACTTGTAATGTGCTATCAGTGATCTGAAACCAGATGTGAAAAGTGTTCTAGTTGCAGTGTCAAAAATTCTAAGCGCTCATTGGGAGAGAACAAAATGCAAGTAGTTGTCCAGGTTGTAAAGCAATGTATTCCTCTTATCTGTCAGCTAAAAATCTTTCTATAGTGTGCTAAGTATTTCTACAATATTTATTCAAACAGAAATTTAGATGATATCTTGTCATACCTGTGAATATAGTCCATATATTTCTCCATTTATGAAATAAATTTTGAAAAATTGAAATGTTGAAAAACAAATTAAGGGAAAAAAAGAAAGAAAAACCAAACCCAAAAAAACCCCAAAATGAAGAAAACCACTTCTCAAACCACTTTTCTGTGGTTCTAATCCACTTTTTTTTTGCAGCAGAAGAGAGAGAATAGCTATGTGGGTTATCTTAGTCAATGCTTTGGAAACTCATGCACAACACATTGCACAGCACGCCATCCTTTCCTTCCGTTCCAAATGGTGCATGTTTGGATACTATACAAGAACACAAATTCATTTTAGGATATTAGGTCCAGAGAAGAGTTTTCCAATACAAACAGGACTAGAGTAATATCATTACTTTACGCATACCCTGAGAGTTAAAATTGGATGTGACTTTCACCTATTATCTGCAAATACAGAAGCTTCAGATCTTTATAGTTTTAATTGCTCATCTCTACCACTAAAGAATTTGCTTGGAATTGCACAATGATCCTTGAGGCATCTTAGTAAAAGAATATTTCAAAAGGCCACAAAGATTGCTGAAAGATTGGGCATTTAGAGTTGAGATTGTCACCTTATCAGAACCATTTTGGATCCTGCAACCAATTCAAAATCCCTGGGAATAAATAACACAGAATTCCAAGTGATGCTGATGAACTTTCTGTTCGAAGATAGAAGCTGGTTGCCAGTGGCATCTGCTGAGATAAAAGCAGTGAATAAGAGAGGCACAAACAAAGGCAAGGTGAGATAAAATATATCATTTAACACTCATATTTTCTAGAGAAACAAAAATTCCAAAACAAGATAGAGGAAGTAAATTCTAAGGACACAAAATTGTCATCAGTGGACCTTTGCAAATTCTCATAGACTTTAAAATGACTGCCTTGTAAAGATATACCTGAAGAATTGCAAGTAGATGTGAACTTGTTTTTCTAAATGATCTACTGATGACTAAAACACAGCAGTTTCTCTATTTGGCTTTGACAGAAGTATTCCCTTATCAGGATTGTTAGAGAACTTGATAGACTGATTGAAAACATCCTAGCAAATTGATTTAGTTATTCACTGATTTTTTCCTCCTGCCCAAACTTACCTGAAGACAGTACTGATGTGCTCAAATGGACAAGAAGCTATATTCCTAAATCCTCTTCTAAGTTTCTTCTTGTTGCTAAAGATTGCATATTTGCACTGTAGGACCAGTGCAAAGAATGATAAAACCTTAAAAAAATTCACACAACTTAGCTTTCATCAGATTAAGGTACCTTAGCAACTAGAGTAATACTTTATCTATTTTCAGTAGGATTTGGTTCTCTTTATAGCACCCTTGAACTGACCCCGATAGCTCATGTTTCTATCTTTTATCAGCCCTGAGTCTTTTGGATCGCCAGGTTATTGAGTTGTGAGACCCTGCCATCTTCACATATGTACCTAAACTTGCTTATCCTTGCCACCCAATTTGGATCTTTAATAAAGTGCCAGGAAAGGTGCATCTAGGTCCTATCTGCTGTATTATGACATCAATCCCATAGGAGACTCATAGTCAAAATCTGATAATGTTAACTTTTTTCAGCATGAATTTATGATAACTAAGTACAATTTATAGCCTACATGCTGATATGGCATCCTTTTTTTTTTTATTTTCTTCCTTCCCTCCCTATCCCATTCTTTGAGATCTTCAAAATGCGCAGAGCATTCTTCATTCTTTCCTATTTACTGTCTGGGATCATTCCATATAAATTACTCATCATAGAGAGGAGTGGCATTTTTGCCCTTTGTGGCATACTCCTTCAGTACAGTATCTATGGATCTAAATAAAAGGCAGCATATTTCCAAGCACTTTTTTTCTGTCAGGGCTTACTTGCTAAAATAGAAACCCAAGTCCACATGGTGATCATATTTGCTACCTCAGGGACTAATTTCCTTTTACCTCCTTTCCTGTATTCCAAAGCTTCATTGCCATTATCCTCTTGCTCCCCATGCACTAACAAAAAGATTTTAATGCATTCATTATGCAAAATCTTGTCTTTTGTGACCTTTGCCAAGAGTGCCCCCAAAGGACTGGCCAGGCTTAATAAGCTCACAAATAAACTACGATGTCAGCCAAGGGCACTACTGGTCAATTGAGCCTGCACCATTGCCCTCACCCCAAGCCCCCACTTCACACCTGAGATACCCCAAGGTGGGATTGTGGGGGTGTTGTCTGCCCTGAAAAACTGCTAATCCTTTCCGGCAGCTCCCAGCTAGGCAAACAATCCCCTTTGTGAAGGCTGGAACAATCACACAGGCAATATTGCCTTTTGCTGCTTCTCAGATACAGTCTGCCTTCCTTTAAGTTCCTCTTTCTCCTCTTTCCTTGGCTACACTGTCTAATGCTTTCATTCTTCTTATTTCATTTATGTTATGTCCTGTAAAAGCTTTGTCATGAGCAAGCCAGCTGGGTCATTGGAGGAAAGGCACTCTCTCATCAGATCCTTGTGTTAGTCCATTTTCCTCCTGTCCAGAGTTATTGTCTAGGTTCTGTGGGGAAAACATCCACTCCCCCATTCAGTGGTTGATGCTGTGACAGATTACAGCAGTTTCTGTCTGTTAAGCAGTCAGGCAAAGAAAAGAGTAAGAAGGTATAGCAGCCTCTTCATTTCATATATAAAAAATGCAGACAAAGTATATAATAACAGAGAATGGCTTAGCCAGTAAAAAATCTGAATTTATTGGGGAAGAATATAAACTTGCAAAACTTTAAAAGCAATCATGCTCATAAAAAATAGATATTACAAATGTTAATGCAAATTATTAGTAAATCTGACCCCTCTACCCCACTAAGACACACATTTAAAATTTATTATGGAACACATTCAGGAGAATAGCTTTAGGGAATTCATTGCTCATCTTTCTCTTTCTTCCTCCATCTCACACACTAGCAGTCTCCAGACAGCTTCTCTGAATTCTTCAGAAATACTGCCACTCTGACCTCTGTACCATAGATCCATTGACTTACTTCATCTGACTGTCTGGAGTGACAGTTAAGGTACTAGTACAACATGTTCTCACAACTTCCATGGCAGTGTACACATCTCCTTTCCAGTTCACCTTTATATTATGATGCAGAATTTCAGGACACAGATTACTTAAGTTAGATATATTTGAACTTCTGATATTTTAATATATATAGTTCAAAGAAAAAATATGGGCAACCCATGGGCTTTAATAAAAAAGCAGAATTCATCTTACAACACTTACCTAAGTTTTATTTGTGAGTTCATGTAAAATAGGGAACCCTTTCAAAATAAGGAAAAGGTTTAGGTATTGAACTGCCATTAGGTGCAAAGGGATTTAAATAGATAATATTTCTTCATCTGTGCTTTTGTTTGTTTATTTGTTTGTTTGTTTAGATTTTTATTATTTGGCCAAGATATCCTTATCCAGTCTGTTATAAAATTTATCTGAACACTTGTCAGCTCTGGATTTATCTCAATTTAGAGACTGGGAAAAAAAAGAAGAAAGGAACACTCTGAGATGATAACACATTCTGATTTTTTTCAGAAATCAGCTAGCAAACTCAAGGCTGTGTTTTCATAGATGCTGAAAATTCCATGTTGTGAGTGCTCAACAATGTAAAAACTTAGTTCTTGAGGTAAAACTCCCTTAATAACAATCTTATACCAGTTCTTCCCGATGCCATAACATCAAAACACCTTCTCTAAAGGGTCATTTTAAAGAAAAAAGACTCCAAAACAAAACCTTTACACATTTCCTCATTTTATCAGAAATTTTACCAGATTCTATTTGCAAACTTCAAGAAATATATACTCATTAATCTGACAGGGTAAGGCAGTAAGTTCCATTTACCATATGTGGAACTGGAGTAGAGCCATTTATTCTTTTAATGTGTGCCTCAGACACTAGTGCTGCACACAGTAGGTAAAAATTATCTGTGCAGAAGCTCAGGAAGAATAAAAGTTCCTTTCTTTGGCATTTCTGGAAAGATGCCTCCAAATGCTTGTTAAAATGAAATGAAAGAAAGAAAATTAGGAAGGCTAGAATGTTCATCAAGAGCCGGGAGAGGAAAAGAAAAAAAAAAGGAAGGAAAACAAAAGGCACTTGTCAATAAATACAATAAACACCCACCCTGTATTACTGCATTTACTAAGAGCAGACAATGAGCCTTTGGCAGCAGTGAGGTGTGCAGACAAAAGGCCCTTGAGAAGTTTACTGCTGCATGCCGCATAATAATGGAAATCTGTGAGTGTTTTTCAAGGTTAGGCACAAATAAAGCAAAATTTCTTTATTAAGGTTCCAAATTACTCATCTTCTCCTGCCTTTCAGTCCATTGTCAGGCTCTGAGTACTGTAACTGACCTTTGATAAACAGTCATTTCACCACAGTGATGAGACTACATAAAAACTAGTCTGCACAATATAATGCAGATTAACTGAGGGACATTCCAGCTCTTCTTAAAAATAAGCCAGAATGACACAAGAGAATTTGCTCATAATTTAGCTCATTGCATGTGTACATAATCTTTGTGCATGAAATTTTTTTCCAATGAGATAATTTAAACAATGAAGAAATGAGATACATCTATCAAGCAATTCTATATTTCCTTCAAGGGAGAGTCTAGTTAATGTTTTGTCTCAGGTGTGAAAGAACTGGTGATTCAGTGTTCATCTGCCTCACTTGTAATGAAGCTGAGCACCGATGTTTAAAATACAGGAAAAAAACCCTGCAAGTGTGAAGTTGTTGCAAGTTGTGTCATGAACAAACTTCACTCTTCAGATTGAAGCTGGTGAGTAAGCTGGTAGTGTAAAGCTTGCACAGTTATCTAAGGATGAAACCAAGCATCTGTTTTGATCAAGAAATCTTTCATCAATAGTTTGTCTAACCTCAGAGATAATTTAAAATGTCTGTAAGATACAAATACAAATAGCATATTTTGTGGCATGAAAGATCAAACAGAATGATGGTGTCATGCTGAAGGTAGTCTGAAATATTGACTAGAGATCTTGCTGAATTAATTAGGCTACAAAGTTTCATAAGCAAAGTGGCTTTAAAGGTGTGGTATTATTTAGTATTTATAAGAAAAAATTATCAATATCAATTTGCAAAGGCATTTTAGCATACTGGTAAGAAAAGAAACAGGAATAAGATGAAAAGATTACCAGAAGAAATAGTACTAGCACACTTTGTTGTGTTGCCCTATCCAGTTTCTCTCATTATAGATGCTCCCAATTTATCTTCTTCTCATTTTATAGAAAACAAAAATCATAAAAGGCACTATAGATGAAATGATCAGTATTAACATCAAGGCATTTTAAACAAGAATGCAGAGTCCTTGGGCCAGAGCTCTATCAGTTCAAGGCAATCTTCAATCCAGCTTTGTTTCTCCACCCTCTCTTCTCAATTTGTGTGTCTTGATGACCATTCACAATGAAGTCTCTGAACTACATCACAAAAGGCAGTTGTCTTTTTAGGCGAGAAGCTGTAAAATTGAACTAGAATATCAGACATTATTACTGAAATGACAAAATCCAAAAGTCCATGAATGTAAAACCTGCACTTGAGGACGCATATAATAGATTCACCTAAACAAAATGCTATAGGCTAGAAATAGCATTGTAGAAGGCTAAAGTACTGCAGGAAAGAAGTTTTTGGATTCCATTTTTAATTTCAGAACTCCTAGATTGCACTTGATGAGGAGCAAAAACATTTTTAAGATCTAAATGGCTTTATATTCCAAATATCTGAGGTACAACACCCAATAGTTTCAATGGAATCTGGTAGAGCTCAGGACCGCTGAAAATTCTATTCATATGAACATTATCAATAGTATTTATATTAATATGAATATACTAATTGTATTATCTATATACAGTCATGAGTACTTCTGACTGCACTACTGTATATCAGAAAATCATTTATTACAGAGACAGTATAAAAAGACAACTATTCTGACAATGCATATATTAACTAGTATTCTCTGGTATGTTCTTGAACAAATATGATAAGTAAAATAAAATAAAATAATAAATAAAACATAATTAGAAATCTTTATTGATACCATCATGTCCTCTTTTTCTCTACTGATTTCAGTGAGGGCATGCTCTAAATACAATGTGTATATTGATTCAACCTTTTTTTTTCTCTTACTTGGGATAAAAGAATGATTAAATGACATGAAAGAAAATATAAAGAAAAATAAAAATACCACTTCAATTGCCTTATGTCATATTAGAAAAATCAAGTAACTAGCTTGTTGGTTGTCGGTGTAACCAGTGTGCTGTTCGTTTCTGAAGCTGCTTCCTCTGTTAAGAATAAGCCCCAGAAAACATTCATGGAAATTGCAATTTCTGAGGCACACAGTACAATTTATTTAGGCAGTCAAATTTACGCAGTTTAACAGATTCCTCGAGTCTTGTCTTGCTTTTTCATTAAGCCCTTTAAACTGGACTTCTTGTCAATAAATAAAACTATTGACGCTAAAAGGTCACATCTCTGACCTTTCACATGTTTCTCCTGGGCTGTATCTATATACACTGTATACTTTACCTCGAGAAGAGATTCTTTTATTTAAGAGAGCTTAAACTGTTCAAATTTGTAATGTACTGGGGATTTTGGAATATCTAGAGGGCTTAGTGGATAAAGAACTGACCTTTCATCTCTGAACTCAGTCCCCATCCAACCTAAGATAAGTGGAAGAGTTTTGTGTCAGCTGCCCATGTGATAAAACTAGCTTTCCCTTGTATCATTCAACACAATTTGGCATGACTGGCAGTTTTTTTCTCTCAAGAGAAGCACAATGAATATGGAAAATGAATTGCTGCTGTCTCTTGAGAGGGTGGTCCTCCAGGTTAGGCTTTGAAGTTATAAATGGGAAGTGCTGGCAAGCTCATATTATTGTTGGTTGCTAGTTCCACATCAAATGTATGGATGAACAGTGGGTCACAATTTTAAATCAGTGGTAGGAGATGATTTACAAACACAAATATGTAACCACTTTTGTGACTTTTCCTCACCAAAATGGAAACTATGCAATGTAGTCCAAAGTCAATACAAGTAATTCTATGGGCTACGCTTGCTCCTGTAGGTAGTAAATTTTGACACATATCACAAGAGGATATGTTTATGTGTTTTCCCCCAGGGAAAAAACTTCTCCAAACTTTCAAAGAAGTGCAATTCCCTCATTTCCCTCTACATAAGCCTCCACAGCAGCCAATACACCAGTGGGAGGGTTTGGGAAGCCCACTTCTGCCTGAACTAGAGCAGCTTCTAAGCAAGGGGCTCCGAAGGGCTGCACTCCCCAAAGCTGCAGAACAGCTCTCTTCTCACACGCTGAGTGTCACAGTGGGGAGCGCTCATCGACAAGCAGAGCATTAGACCCAGTAATCTAAGACAGGACCCTTGCACGGCACAGTGGTGCCTAAACTACAGTGCTGGGTCTCTGTTTTCTGCTGGATATCGTGCTTTTCCACTGGAAATAATTTTTAAAAATAAGTTTTGATTTGTTTTGATTAGAATTATGTACTGAGTCTTTGTGACAAACTTTAAAAAGAAATGAACAACCTAAAATGTGAATTCAGTTAATTTCGTTACTGAAACTCAGAACCTGCAATCAGTTAACATGCACCCAGTAATTAACTGGATTTTTTTCTGTCTAGTGAATGTATTAATTATCTGCAATATAACATAATGCTCCCTCTTCTCTTGCAGTCCTTGGAACCTTGTGTTTCATCTGATACTTTTTATGACTCTTTAGTAATGTAAAAGCTTTTTTTAAAACAGCAGTTGAAAACTGCTCTGCAAGAATTTCTGGAGACAAGATATTTTTATACAAAAGAAAACCCATCTTAGTGACATTCATTGATTAATTTCATCTTTATGATTTATCTATACATCACATAGATGGAGTTTTTCAGAAATGATGTAAATTGCAATTTGAAACCATGTTCCCCTATTCCATGTCTCATGGCTCTGCTCACATGTTTAAAAATCAAGAGAATAATTTTCTTTTAAAGATAGTGACAGCTTTGGAATGTTAATAATATAAAACTTTCAAAAGGTAAAATTATTTCTTAGGTGAACTAGCAAAGAAGCAGATTGACTCAGTCCATTTTGCACCTTTGTGCTAGAGAATGGCTGGGTTTAAATTACAGCAGCTTCAGTCTTTGCTTTTCAATCCCTTAATCCTTAAGGAGCAGAGGTTTCGGTTCAAGACAACTTCACACAGAACATAAGAAAAGATTCTGTGAGCCTACCTCAAGTATGATGATCATTTTTTCAGCTGTAATCTTTCACTTGCATCCCATAGCAAAAAAAGAAAAAAAAAAAAAAAAAAAACCACAAAAAAACCCAAAAAAAACCCAAAAAAAAAAAAAAAAACAAAAAAAAAAACAACAACAACAAAAAAAAAAAAACCACAAAAAAAAACCCCCTGAGAAAAACCAGTGTCAAATAATTAATGCATTTTCAGTGAAAGGCTCCTTTCCACTATGGTTTAATACATGTGCATGAAAAGCAGTAAATGCTTTCATGTGAGCCACTTGCAGATATTCGTACCTATGGTTTTCATCACTGTTTTACTGGTATTCCCTCATATTAGAGAGCTTTTGTGATATGCCTGAGCTTGAATGGAAAAGGAAGCTGGCCTGGGAGGTTTTACATCTGGTAGCCAACATCATTATTAAACAAGCTGCGTCAGTTTTTAAAAAAGCTACATAGGTCGAATCAGGGCAATTACGTTCTGATCTAAGTCGCATACATTTGTCAATTATTTCCAGGTGTTCTTGGAACAACATATTTTCCTTATCTGTAATTAATATTTTGATTATTAATAGGGCTGCAGTGAAATGTCAGGGGTCTCTCTGCTTACCTTGATTTCATAAAAAATGTAGTCATGACAGTAATAATTTGACAATACTTAGGTTTTAAAGCATTATGCTATTTTGTTTTACAGCTATTATTTAAACTATAGTTTGCAGGTAACTGTGCATTACATTGCTCTGTGTGTCTCTGTATTCATACATATGTAGGTATGGTATACATATCAGAGAACTGAAAAAGCTCACTTGGAAATTAAAGGTAGATGGTTGGTGTGGACAACACAATAACAGAAAAATTTTTGGAATGTAATAACAAAACAAAAATTAAAACCTGTATTTAAATTTCTACCTATAATTTTGAGTCTGATGTTATTTCTTAACTTACGTAAGATTACAGTTGGGCATTCTGAAAACTGTAAAATTAGTCAGTGTATGAATAAGTATTCTTTGCTAACAGAAAACATTCAGGCAAACCTTAAATGTTCAGAAGCCAATGTGGCTGGCACAAACAAATAATAAAAATGTTATTAAAAAAAGAAAGGGCAAAATGCCAAATTTTGAAAAATCACAAAGACAGACATTTATGGAGAAACCAAAATGACAAGTCGGGGTTTTTTTTTGTTATGGTTTCCTCTGAATTTATAGAGGATACTTTATGACATTAGATTAATAATTTTAGGTCAACATTTTCTTTTTTTATCTTTATAATTTTATGGTAAGAAGTGCTGACATGTCAGAATTAGAGAACTCTGTTCACAGTCTCTTCTGTTTCAGCTGGCTAAAGTAATGCATGACACTTTCTGAAGAATGCAAAATGTATGCAGCAACACAGAGTTAAAAAATTTATTTTTGATCTTCAAACATTGTTTGACCTTAATCAATGTCTTCCAACAAGCTTAATATGACATAGCCCCGAAACAAAAACACAGAGCTCTCGGGTCCAGCTCTGGAATGAAAAAGCTGTGATTATTAGTCCTCTGTGTGATCTTTTCAGATTGCACTGATGAGATGAAGTTTAATCTCGTTTCTCTCCTCTCCAGTACCACAAACCACAGGCAGTTTAAGGCAGCCTGGAAATCTCTTACATCTGGAAGAGCAATAATTCATGGGATTTCACTTGACAGCCATGACAGGCAGCAGGGCAGCCAGAAACAACTGTCTCTTATGTTGTGCTATTTGCAAAAAGTCAGAAGAGGAGGAGCAGGCACAGGACCACATCCTTCTTTAGCATATGTTAGAGGAGGAAACCCTTTTATTTTCTGCCAGATGCTCCATGAATAGTCCTAAATATTACATAGACAGTAGCTATCACTTCCAAACAAAATTCTTTGGTGTCTGCTAAGCTGCAAAGCATATGAAGGCCTATTGTCTGGCAAAGGGTCATGGTTAAATTTGCACAGATTTTTTTTTATAGATATTTCAGATTCTACGTTATGATTTATAGGCATTTGCACACCCTGCTGTGCATGAATATGATACCATCTTCTGGGCAGGATTATTTCATGAAATGTATATGGGATTTAGCTACAGTAACTTTTACTGGGCAGCTTAGAATGGCCGGCAAAGTACTAGAATTTACTGCAGCACAGCTTGTGCTGTCAGGCTCATGGCTGGTGTTTATGATTTCTGCAGAAGCAGAAATAAACAACTTCTCCTTAATGGCTCTCTTTATGTGTAGGCAGCAGTAGCTCTATCTGGTCTCACAACAGTAGCTGGTGCAGTGGTCTGTCCCATTTCATGTGGAACCAATGTCTGAAAATTTGCATTTCTGCTTTTCTGAGTTTTCAGTGGAAGCAACCGGGAATGAATAAATCAACTGCAAATGTCTGAATGAGTAGCATTCCATTCGACTGCTTTTTCATGCTATAAATACATCTGGTTGAAATGGCCAGGTTTTGGAGTAAGAGCAAAATGATCAGATTTAATCTTAGTTTGTCTTAGAGTCTATACCCACACCGTAAATACTCTGATATCAACTGAGACCTACTTAAATTACTGTCTTAAGGAAGGAGGCCTGTCTTCTGAGGGTCTGTGGTAAAGCAGCTTAATCAACATTTTTATGGGCATTTACATACGTGCTTAAGTAAAGTCTGAAAAGTGGGTAAGTTTCAGCAGTCTGCAAACAGATGAATTAAATATCAATTTACTTTGCTTATATCTGCATATATATATATAAAGCAAAATATTGTCTAAGTAAAGTTTTTTGATGTAACAACTGTTTTTAAAGTTCAAAAGAATGTCGACACACTCACTGTATATATAAGCAGGCAGAAAATACTTTTTTTAAAAGAAATGAGACAACTACTCTATGCCAAAGAAAAACAATTCCTTTGCCAAACTACACATTGTTAACTTAAAATGTGTTCCATGTGGAAGTAGGAAGACTGATCTGATGGAAAGGCTAGTGATTTAAAGTCAGCTGGCTCTGTGCCTGTCAACTGCACATTCTGGCTTCCAGTTTTACAGCTAGAATTGGAAATATTTAGTTTCTTTTTTCTTAGGGAGGGGGAGGACATAATTCTTTTTCCTTTTCTAGTGATGCAATGAATTTACCAATAAACTTGCCTATATAATCATCCAGACTTTAAACAAAGACAATACAATTTTGAATCACTTGTACAAGTCTCATTCTGTATTTCAAGGACTTTGTTTTATATTAGACTCATTTTCCAAAGTGAATTTAACACCACTTTTGTATACTCATAACAGTTTTTCTAGGAAGAAATTGTATTATCCTATCTTTTCAGCACGGAAAAAGTATAAAGACAAGTTTATATTCTGAAGGAAGTACAGTATCTTACAAGTTACTGTATTTCACCTTTCATTCTGTTAGTATTACCTGTGTTGATCAAGCCTTTAATTTTTGCACCCCTTTCCTGACCATAAGCCTCTGTATGTGGCCTAAAGGATATTGCAAATACAAAACATTCAGATAGACAGAAAGAAAAAAGCTACACTAATACACCTGGGTGATATCTTAAAAAGAGGTTATCACCCTGTTGTATTTTCTGCAGGACTCTCAAAACTTCTTTTGTTATTCACATTAAACTTACATCCATCATCCTGTTTTAGTACATATTTTCCAGCACATGCTGCATGGTAATTATGAATACAGAAGGTTCTATTCATTGTGGAGTTTTTTTAACATTCTTTAGATACACTGAGCACTATGAGGTTGAATTTTGATTACTGGATTTCTGCACACAAAACACACTTAAAGCACATTTGCTTTTCTTTTTAGTTTTAAAATATTCCTGAAACATCTAGCATGTCTCAGGATACTTAAATGGCAGAATTTCAGACACAATTCAGCCAGAGCTGTTTACTGCAAATATGATTGTAGAATGCCTCTTTTTTTTCTTTTTGCTAGAATACCCACGTTTTATTTATGATTTTGGATTTTATTTCACAGCATTCCAGTTTAGTTTAGCACGATGTATTTAATAACCATGTCTACTGTCTTAATTACCCTATAAAGCAGGGTTCCATTGGCATTTGACCCTCCACAGCATTCCAGAGAAACTGCAGGACCATGATAATTACCAACTGCCTGTGAGAAAATTAAACAAAAAAGGCCTAACTTTTAAACCACCATTTTAAACGACCTATTACATCTCAGGAATAAATCATTGATGAAATAGCCTGCTTAACAGGAAAATAGCTATTCCATAGCAAAGAATTTCCCCTTGCATGATCATGAAGAGAATATTAAGTATTCTTCAGCTCAAAAGGTTAGGTTTTATGTCTGTCCAATGCTTTTTAATGACACATTTTTGTGTAATTTTATTGTAATCAAAGCCTTTTCCTATGTAGACTGTAGACTGTGACTATTTTGTCAGTCTTAAACATTTTACTAGTAAAAGAATAAAAAATCTATTTAAACATGTACCAAGAAAATTAAACATGTACCAAGAAAGAAGTGTTTATAAATCATTCACCATTGAAAGAACCTGCATTAACATAGCTTGATTTCCTTTGATTAACATAGCCATTTGCTGTATATTTTTCAAAAAAGTATTCATCGATTTAAACTCATAACAGTACACTCTATTAATTGATACCACAGTTTTAAAAAGCTAATAAATTTTGAAAATCTAAATCATTATGTGATTTATTTGATCACTCTCTCTTTAGTCTGTATCTAATGGCAATTACTATACCATCCTATGCTCCATTTCTTATTGCTATGCTTAACAAGAGTTCTATTTAATCTATTTTTTCTAAATGTCAGTTTATATTTTTTCTAAATAATTAATCTTTGTTGAACATTGACATTAATTTCCAGATCAGATTAGGTCAGCTCTTCTCATAGTGTAAAGTTAGGAATGTAATCATTAAAAAACAAAGGTTGTTTTTTAAATTATACAATTAAAAGTATTATTTTTTCACTTTTACATGTAAGACAGAGGAGACTCAGGATATAAATCAAGGGAATATGCATCAGTTTTAAAATTATTTCCAGAACATTTTCTAACCCTCCTTAAAACATTTCACTTGAAAGCATCTCTGTTTTCAACAGAAGCAAGTAGAAATGTAATGAACAAAGAGTTTATGGAGGAGCCAAGCCACAAATGAAACTTGAATAGTTTTAGAAAGGGAGTTTGAAAATAATTCTGTGTTCAATCAGAAATAACACAACCCTTCTACTCTGTGCCTTATAGCTTAGAAAAAAAAAAAGCCTTGTGACATCTATCAGCATGGTTTAAGACCTCTGGCCATGTCTTTTATTTAAATTCCAGTTTAATTTATAATCCAAAGCAGAGATTAAATGCATAGCAGGCAACTGAATCCTAGTGGTATATTACAAACTTCTGGGCTTGATGATCCCAGTGCAGTTGTTCCCAGCCCAAATTTGACACTGCTAGATCATTGTTCCCATACTACTGTCCACTGAAGTACCACCTGTGTAATCACTTAGACTAGAGCTGGAGTTACTATTGCAGCCTGGGAATTTCTGGAATAACATGTAGTTTAAAATCATAGGAAAATAAGAACAGCCATAATGGTTCAAACTAAAGGTCTAGCTAGTCTCATATTGTGTCTCTGACAGCATCCTGTACCAGATGTCAGGGGGAGAGGATAAGAACCAGGCAAGCATATAATACTGTTTCCCATATTCATCTGGCCTTTAGCTGAAATTCAGACTTCTTGAATGAGATTCTTTTGTATTTATGTTTTTCCTCAATAAACTGGAACACATGACATTTTTAAACATCCACAGTATATAGCAATGAGTTCCACAGCTTAGCTATATGTTGTACAAACCTCTTGTTTATTTTTAACTTTCCAGCTGCTTTTTTCATCTGGTAGCCCACATGCTTGTATAGGAAAATATAGGGGATCAATACTTCCCTATGTGCATTCTCCAGGATGGTTAGAGATTTTGTGGACATTCTTCAGTTGCTCCCTTAACTCTCTCTTTTCTTTTCTTTTCTTTTCTTTTCTTTTCTTTTCTTTTCTTTTCTTTTCTTTTCTTTTCTTTTCTTTTCTTTTCTTTTCTTTTCTTTTCTTTTCTTTTCTTTTCTTTTCTTTTCTTTTCTTTTCTTTTCTTTTCTTTTCTTTTCTTCCCTTCCCTTCCCTTCCCTTCCCTTCCCTTCCCTTCCCTTCCCTTCCCTTCCCTTCCCTTCCCTTCCCTTCCCTTCCCTTCCCTTCCCTTCCCTTCCCTTCCCTTCCCTTCCCTTCCCTTCCCTTCCCTTCCCTTCCCTTCCCTTCCCTTCCCTTCCCTTCCCTTCCCTTCCCTTCCCTTCCCTTCCCTTCCCTTCTTTTTCTTTTTCTTTTTCTTTTTCTTTTTCTTTTTCTTTTTCTTTTTCTTTTTCTTTTTCTTTTTCTTTTTCTTTTTCTTTTTCTTTTTCTTTTTCTTTTTCTTTTTCTTTTTCTTTTTCTTTTTCTTTTTCTTTTTCTTTTCTTTTCTTTTCTTTTTCTTTTCTTTTTTTTTCTTTTCTTTTTTTCCTAATTACTTATCTTTCCCATAATGCAGTGCCATGACCTATTGAATAATTTTCAAATGTATGGAAGCATTTCCATACCTCTGATCACGTTTATTGTTCATCTCTGTCCTTTTTTTTTTTTTTTTTTTTGTTTTTTTGCAGTTACGTAACATGCTTTTTGGATAGAAGAACCAGAAATGACTATTTTTTTTGTTTAATATTTCATATAGTAATTAAATTTAATTGTATGCCTTATGATGCTGCCTACAGGAATGTGTACAAGAATCCAAAGTCATGATAATTTTGATTTCTCTGACACTGAAACTCAGTGTAGTAGGTTCAATCTGTAGAAGAGGCTAATAGCCACATCATTTAAGTGTTTTCCAAGTACTAAGTAGCTTAGTCTTTTTGAAGCCTAAATTCTCATGCTGTAATTAAGGGCCATAAGGCACTCTATCTGAGCATCTGGCACACACCAATTGCCTGTATATTTCTAGTAGAAAACCTTGACACAGAATTCTTCACAGGCAGTGCTTCCCTTCATTATCCAGAGCACTAGTCTGCTCTGCAACTCAGCTTCACAAGTATGTGTTTCATCCAAATTTCTATACCCAGATGTTGTTGAGGAGAAGTGTACCTTTCAGGGACTCTTGGCCCTATCTTTTGAAATCAAAAGTTATCTGAGATGGCACTAATCCATTCAACTCAGGTGTTGTATGAAGCAGATTCTTTGGCCAGTTATGGACTAGTACAGCTGTAATTGTTATTCTTAGGGATAATCATTAAAAATCTCCCTTTGAACTGGGCACTGAAGAGCAGGAGCTGAATTCACATGATCAACTCCCAAGACTGCCACATGAAGAGTTTCAAGACCCAGGAACAAAGCAGAAGTCTTTCACATTCCCCTTGGCTAGATACTGTTTGGAGAACCTAAGGAAAATGATCTCAAGAAAGTACACCTTGTAGGGAAGCAATGCCTCTCTGCAGTTGCCTAGATGTTGTTATAGGCCTTCAAACCTTGAATCCTATTTCACACCAGATTTCTAATCTTCCTTCTCTTATTAAAATCAGGCTTTCCCTTGCAAGTAGAAAACTCCTTTTAGCCCTGTCAAAATGAAAATGATCACCAGTCTAGTGATCAAGACTTTATCTTGTTCTTTATGTGCCTGGAAATGGTTTCCAGAATTAGCTACTCCATCATCTTTCTGGAGACTGAGGTGAGGTTCACAGGCTTGGAGTTCCTTAGGTCCTTCTTTTTATTCAGAAGTGACACCTCTTTTCCTCCAGTCCTTGGACACTTCTGCTGATTGTCATGATTATTCAAAGATTAGTGAGGGGCCTCACAAAGAAGTCAGTCTGCTATCCAATGCAAAGGGCCACAAAGATGGTGAAGGGACTGAAGCATCTCTCTGATGAGGAAAGGCTGAGAGAGCTGTTACTGTTCAGTCTGGAGAAGAGGAAACTCAGGAGGATCCCATTAATGTATATAAATACCTGAATGGAATGTCAAAGAGGACAGGTAGTGTCCTCTTCTCAGTGGTGCCCAGCAACAGGACCAGAGGTAATAGGAATGGAGAGGAGGTTTCCTCTGGACATCAGGAAACACTTTTTCACTGTGAGGGTTACTAAGCATTGGCACAGATTCTCAGGGAGGTTGTGGAGTCTTCATCCTTGGACATAATGAAAAGTGGTATGGACATAGTTCTTGACAACCAGCTCCAGGTGGCTCTGCATGAAAAGTGGGATTGGACCAATGACCTCCAGAGGTCCCTTTCAGCCTCAACCATTTTGTGATATTATAACTTTACCAAGCAGATCCTGACGACCTCAGCTTCACCTAACTTGTTCCACATAGGCTGATTTTAGGAAAGATTTATTACCCAAAAAAGAACAGAGAAACACCAAGGGTAAGATAGGCAAAGCCTTGATTTCCTTTATTCTGTCATGACTTTGTGTCATATAATCAGGGTAGTAATAATGGATAGCTATGGTAAGGGCCAAATAAAGGATCCAGTTAAATAAAGAATGAGTTTCAGAAATTTAATTTGAATTTTGAATACAAATAAAAGTGGAAATTTTCAAAATTTTGCTTGGATGAGCCTGTAAGTTGCTTGATTTTACTGGAAATAAAAACAAAGAAAAATCAACAAATGAAGAAGAAACAACAAATGGAGAAGAAAACCAGACTGCTATCATCTTTGATTATCTTTTATGTGAAGAAGTTTAGAATCCAAAAGTCTTTCTCTTCAAGGTGAAACATGGTTCCTTCATGTTCCCATCAAGTTCCAGTACTATAGCTGTGGCATAAAGTGGAATAAGAGGAGATCTTCTGCTTAAAATTAAACAACACAGAGAGAAAGACTCAAAACCAAAACCCAAAAGAAAATCCACACCAAAATGGTCTAGCTGTACTAGTAGCAAAATAACAAGGCAAGTGGAGTAATCATTCAGCTACAGTTGAAGCAAAAATCTGCATCAGTTTACTGCCTATCAAGAATAATTCAGGTAAGCCACATACTGCATGGTCACTTACCTGAGCTTCAGGCTTATATCATTCTTCTGCTTGATCTGAGGCAAGAACTTGAACACAGGCTTCACTTCTCAAGATTGATTAGTATAATGGCTAGTGATTTTTTTTTTGCTATAGCCATCTCACTGTATAGCTTTTTTTTTTTTTTTTTTTTTTTTTTGCTATAGCCATCCATTTTTAGATTTGCTGGTAAACAAAAAGAGATAATTGGAGCAAGATGCTCTATATACTTTGTCTTTATACCTAGGCCACTTAGAAGGGGTGCAAGTCATCCTGTGAACATAAATATGTCTAAAGTTTTTTTTTTACCATTTTCCATTAGAAATCCTCATTTTAGTGTCTCAGAGTCTGTCCTTCTGGATGCCAGTCACTGTGAGTCCTACGTTCCCACAGTAGCTCCAGTTGTTTTCTGCACCAGAAAAGTCTTGCCTTCTACTATATGTTCAGATGCTCACTTAGAATGTGTTTTTATGGACAAGCTTTGCAGTTCCAGGATTGTTTCCTTCTTCTGAAAACAAAGAAATTTATCTGCATCAAACTGGTATGGTACACTAAAACCATCTACCTGGCTACCAGCTTGCCAGTGCTCATTGACCACTTAGGTGTTACATGCATGCAGTGTTATGTTCTGCCCAGTCACTTAAGTCTGTACTTGTAAGCAGAGAAATTATTAAAAAGGGCTATGACTATTTAACCCTATCAGTCATTTTATAGCAAGCCAAGAAACTAGTTCTGGAGACTCTTAGCTGAACTTTAAAAAATAATTTTCCTCCTATTGCTTCTCATACGATGTAAGTTAATTTTTATGTTATATTCCCAGAGATCTCTGTTGACCAGATGTTAGCAAGCATGCTGTGGCTGCAGAAAGCATATCAGGAAGTCAAAGGGACCAAAAATTCTTGTTTTTCCATTAATTTACTTGCTGATATAGCAAGATGTCTTCTTCAGGGTACCAGGTTTTATATGCCTGTCCATTAAGAACAATTTTCAACAAGACAACTTTGAAAATTTTAGTTTCATCTTTTGATATTTATATTAAAGAAAAGGACTGTCAGGAGATAGACTTAAAAGAAAAAATTGTTTGTCACACCTCTGAAACAATCATTGTCTGAAGCTGGTTTTCAAGCAAACACCATGTAATTAGCAGATACACCTGCTCAGGACTTGAGCCATGCCTATTATTTTACATCCAAACTACAGCAAAGAGCGCCAGGACTTCGATTTCAAAATGTTGGCGTAATATTCCCGAAGAAAACCACAGATTTTATTCTTCTGCATGCAGAACAAACTAAAATACTTTTTTTTTTTTGATGTTCAAGATACTTTTCTAGTTAGCCTTAGGTGATCCAGAACAGCTTCTTTAAAACAAAGCATTATTTATTTGCTCAAAGCAGCATAACAAGCATAGCAAGTGGATGAAGTAGGAACAGCCATATGCCCTCACTGTTTTAACCATATTTATTTTACTGTTGACAAGTTCCACTCAGCTGACACACTGAATTCATAGGTGAGGGTTATTGCCAGCCTTTGTGGAACCAAATGCATGTGTTTCCTTCAGCTGCTGCTACTTACACCATTTTTTAAAGAGACTTTAATAGATTACTGTCCCCTTTGATCTCAGATTTGGGCTGGGAAGATAAAACATTGTTAAGCTTGTCTGATTTCTCTTAATAGCCAGGTATAGGGAATAAAGACAGAATTTCCAGGTTCTCTATTGTTTCAACAAGAATCCTTCATAATCTGTCTAATAATTTATTTTCTTCAGCATTGTTTGCCTTCTTCAAACATTCCCCAAAACTTTTCTTGGAACTACCCACCCAGGCAGGATAAGCTCAATGAAATTAACTCCAGGGCCAGAGTTGGTATTCATAAAAATAATGCAGATGTCTCATGCTCTTCAGCAACCAATGAATATTACTGATATGATTCTCCTGTGGCTCAAAGAGGTAAAGATGCATTGTTATCAAAGTTGTTTCCATTTACAAGAGTGCTTAATTTTGCATAGCACAATGTGGTGGAGAAAACAGTGGTGTTGGCACCAGAGCCTATGGAGCAGGCTATATTGTGTATGAGCAAGAGATGGAGGTCTTTGATAAGAGATGATGCAGGGAGGTGGCTTTAATGCTCCAATTCATTTTCTCTGTGAGAGGGAGGGATGGCCTATTGAAAGTTTCATTTTAGGCCAGTTAACTAATACTGCCCCTTACTGATTCTTCAGCCATGCTCAATTAGAGAGAATCCTTTGTCCTGACACCAGTCAGGATTACTACAATTCATCAACTTTACCCTGAAGAGTGCTTTTATACCAGCTAGACCTCTTAGCTCTAGCTGTGAAATGCCTAGTCACAAGGTTGCCAGCAGATAATTTTCCTTGTCCCTGTAAATAGTAGGTACACTATAGGTACATATCCAATCTAATAGGCAATAATAGGCAATAATAATAGGCAATCTAAATATGTAGCAAGTGGTGTATATTTGGAAATTAATTTAGAGTAGCTGTTAGCACATGTATTAAGCTGCACCAGGAGTGTAGAAATACATCAAATAGCAAGGCAAGATTTTTTAAAAGACATTAACAACTTCAATGCAAGACGTAGTTGAGCTTGTCAGATGAGAGAGCTGCTATACCCTCAAAATAGCTTTACAACAGCTTGGACAAAAGCTCCAAAAAAAACCTCATTGGCTTCAGAGTCAGGAACAAGTAACCACAGACAATGCAATATATCAGTTGTTGCAGCTGAAAAAAAGCCACGCTTTGCCAACACAGCTTGTAAACTACAGAAGGTCAAATCCCAGTGATTCAAAACATTTGCATACACTGCTATGAAAACCAAATGTTTTCCTTTTAATTCAAATGAACATGAAATTTAACTAACAATAAAAATTGAAATGAAAATTCTGGTAAGCATGTTGACATGCAGAAAAGAATAAGGTTTCTCTGCAGCATTATTTAAAATGTGAGTCATAGTAGAGAGCATCTTGTTGCAATCTCATTTGTAACTAGTGGTGATGTGCTAGACTTCAGTTAGACCAATGAGTATTGTCAAGATTTTAGCAGACTTTCATGATTACAGTTGAGGAAACTGTTGATCACCAATTATAACCTGGTATACAAAAGGCCAGAAGAAATTGAAATAGTTCACCATTTAGTATGGTTGTTTTTTTTTTCTATTGAAAAAATACGTCAATAAAATTTTCACAGGTTGAATCAGCCCTGCTAGAAAATAGCATCCACAAATTCCAATTTTTAATATTTTGATTTATTTAAAGACATTTAAATATGAGATATTTTATTCTATTATACATTTACGAAAACCTCTGATATGGACAGAAAACCAGAAATAAAAGCACTTTCAAACTATTGGGCATAGCCTAACCACGATATGTATAAAATGTATTATACTGCCTAACTAAAATCTGAGAGCAGGAAAAAATTGTAATAGCATTTTTATTTTCAGGAAAGGACCAAATTACATGATGAATTGGAACAAATAATGTTCAGTGGTGTGTGCTTGCAGCCCAGAAAGGCAACCATAACTTGCTCTGCATCAAAAGCAGCATGACCAGTAGGTCGAGAGAAATGATTCTGCCCCTCTAATCTCAGGAGACTCCAACTGGAGAGCTGCATCCAGCTCTGGGGTCCTTAGCACAAGAGCATGTGGCCTTTTGGAGTGAATCCTGAGGAGGGCTGTGAAAATGACCAGAGGGCTGGAGCACTTCTCAGACGGAGCCAGGCCAAAAAAGTTGGGGCTTCACCTTGAAAAGAATGCTACAGGAAGACCTTATCGCACCTTCCAATACCTAAAGGGGGTTATAGTAGAGCCAGAGAGGGATTTTTGGCAAGACAATATAGTGACAGGACAAGGAACAACAATTTAATTTAGATTAGATATTAATTAGATATAGAAATTTGATACTGTGAGGGTGGTGAGGCAGTGGAACAGCTTGCCCAGAGAAGCTGTGGATGCCCCATCTCTGGTAGCATTCAAAGCCAGTCTGGACTGGGCTCTGAGCAATGAAATTTAGTGGAAGGAGTCCCTGCCTATGGCAGGGAACAAGGTGAAACAAGTTGATCTCTAAGGTTCATTACAACCCAAACCATTCTGTGATTCTATGAAGTAATGAGTATCAACTAAAGGACAAAGATTTTTTTCTAAAATTCAAAATTATTTTTACTGCAGTCAGTGTGGCCTTTGTATTGATTTAGATAGAAGCACAAAATTCTTGAAAGTTAGCACATTAGTAAATATTACAAAAAACCCATAACCCTAAACCAAAGCAAACTGAAAAATAAATTAATAAATTAAGTTGAGTTCTGGACATTGTTTAAGAAATTGTAGAGTATATGTGGTTATACTGTTAAGCAAGATTCTTTTCAAAGTATTGTTTCTACCCACTGCAGATGAACACAACCAGCAAAGCTATCTAAGAAAAAGGTGTGACTGAACAGAAAAATGTGTACTGGTTGGAAAAGTGACTTTGGGGAAGTAAGATCCTGGGACATGTGGTTCCTGCTACCTGCTGTAGGCTGATTAGTATTCAATGACCATGATGATCACAATCCACTGTTGTAAACTTCAATTCCACTTTTCTAGCAGTGATTCATTGAAATGTTTTCCATTTGCCATTGTCTTTGGCAAATTTTGAATTTCACTGGACAAATAAGTGGATTTTGGTACACAAAAACATGGTTCTTTTAGTTCTTGGCAATGTAAAGAGAAATTATTTAAGTTACATTTTTCATCTCCATTTCAAATTTTGTCTGGCACCAGAAATATCTATGCATAGCTTAAGCAAAAAAATAAAGAATGCACCTCACTTTTCAAGAATTTCTGTTTTTCACTGCCGGCTCTCTCGCCTGCCATATTTTTGTCACAACTCATTCAGAGTGCCTTTCCTGTGAGCTGGAAGAAAGTCAGAATTAGGTCACAGACATATAGACTCACACACGTATTTATACAAAAGTCTCTGTATTTATGAAAAGTTTGGGACAAATCCAATCTCTGGTGTCAGTGAGTCAATTAACCTTCAAATCCTGTATTTGTTAGGCATTCAGGTGCTAGTATGTATTGCTTCCTACATACTGCATTAGTAACAAATACAATTCTTCTCTGATACTCTATATGTCTCGTCTACCTCAAAACAAACAATTTAAATAATTAAAGAAAAAAGATAGAAACTCAATTTACCTGTATGGCATACATTTTAGATGTCCTCATTTGATGCGTTTTACCTAATTTACTTTAACAACAAACCAAGATCCTAGGAAAAACAAAGATTTTTGCACATAGTGCTCTGTAAACCTGAATGCTTCTAATGTACTAGATATGATTTCTGAACTGAAGAGAATTTTCTGAGTGTCATTACTGTGTCTGCCTTCTCAGCAATCATAGAGGCTCACATCTATCATTTCCTTTGTTCAGTGAGAGACAGACTTCTTGCTATGAGAAAAAAAAATAAAGGGAAAGACTGGAAATATTTACTGTGATGCAATGAGAAAAAAAAACCCTAAAGATCCAGTCAAAATACTCCCTGTAATTTATATTTTAGAGAGTTACATATAAATTGGTACTTATATATACATGTTTATGAATTATACTGATGAAATTAATATTTTATATGTTTAAGGTATCCACTGTTAAAACAATTTTGTAATATAATCTATTATGTGCTTTTTTATCTATAGTTTTAAATCTATGCACTTTTAAAATAATCACTTGATGAAGTATATGAGATTATAGCAAAATAGCACAATCCTGTGTTTTCATTTACACTCATCCCTTTCTAGAGTTATTCAAGTTAATCATCTTAAATGGTATGTATATTAATTGTTTTTCAGACTCTTTTAGTTATGCTTTTAGTGTATTTCTGATTTCTTAAAATCAGATTTTCTCTGGAATCAGCCAATTTTTTTTTAAATGTGTTATCATATTAGGGCAAAAGGCATCTACATTCTTCAAAAGAAACATTCAATTAGAAAATTTGACTTAAAGATTTTTTGTCCTAACGGGAAATTTTGTAATAAACTGGCATGGGGGGAAATGCTGCAGTTTTATTTTTCTAATGCATTTGCCAGCACTTGTGACAGTTGTTTGCAATTCTTTGTTGCACTTATTGGGCAGTAATGCCATTCTCAGGTGTCACACTGCAGGGAAGTGAGTTGCTCACATGCAGACATGACCCTTCTCAGCCCTAAGCTGAAGCAGATAACATATATTAGTGTTTGAATTTGAGAAAAAAAAGGGGTTTTATCTTCCTGGAGCATCTTCAGTGGGATTGACTAGCACCCTGGGAATCCTCAACTGAATTTTTCACTTTCTAGATACCTGTATATGCTCCTTTTTCCCGCATATACTTTACTTATTTGGCTGGGTGCACACTCATAAACAGATACTACCTTTGGCCACTGGTTGCACTGAGGATGCAGCCCACCCTGGGATTTCAGATCGACTGACCATTAATGTTTTAGCACAAGAGATGGAGATTGTTTTCACCTTCCTAAATCTCTGCAGCAAGAAAGGATTAGGCAAACTAAAGTATTACACTGCGTATTACTCTAGGAGTCTCTTCAGAATCATGCTAAAATTATTCAGAAATATTCTCAAAAAGTAAAGGAGTAACTTTGTTTTACAACTTGTGTAACTGCAACTTAAAAGATGAAGGAAGGGAAGTGCCAAATTATTTACACAAAAGTATACAAAATACTAATTATGTAAAGGTACAATCTTATTGATGGACACTTGTATCTATGCTTTAACAAGTTTTATGAAGAATTATATAAAATGGGGGCACATTTGTCCTGATTTTTTTCCTGAAATTTTACTGTTCCTTTGGTGTCAGTGTCAGCTGCTAATTATGCCTTTTCCTCTTTGAAATACTAAATATCTCCAGGTCATTTTTTGAAATACAGTTCTCCTTGTCCCTCAACTACATGCTACATGGGTAGAATAACCGTTGACATCCCCTGTCACAGCAGACCACATATCATTCCTAAATTATTCTTTCTCAGGCTTTTTTTTTTCAGTTAAAATCTCTACTGTGACACAGGTGAAAAACCACAGCTACTGGTCTATAGGGAAGCCAACCACCTCACTTTTTTTTTTTAAATACTAATAAAATACAGGAATGAAGGGAACTTTCCCTCCCTCATTGTATAAAAGTTATGAATTAAGAACTTTTTTAACACATTCCCCCCTCTTTTCAGTTCCTCATGATCATCTCTCCTTTACTGAAAAAAAGCTAGCATATGACTGAGATGAAGTGGATCAGTTCTGAGTTGCAATAAACCTATGTGCTGCTGTCTATTCAGCCCTGTGAATCTTTAAAAGATGCACTGAGACTGGAATGAGATCATCTACCAGAAATTATCTACCTGGAGATTCAATGGTTGCAAAGAGTGGGTGAAAATCTTCATGAATACTTGCTTCAGGAAAAGGAAGTATGGTGAGCATGACTGAAAAGCAGCCATGGCTTTTCAATGTGACATATAGATCCATTACAATTTACAGGAACAGCCACTGGTAGTAGCAAAAATCCAGGCAGATTTAAATAACTAGGCTGCACTAGCAACAACATTTTCAGCCAAGCAAAGGAATTGTCACACAAACTAGCCCTTGTCTTTCTGTTTTTGTTTTCTGCCCTTTTCAGAATTTGCTGCTAAGCTAGAACCCGGCCCTTCCTTCTCCACAGCTGACCTGTGACTTGAACAGTTTAGTGATGGATCAGATAACCCACAATGCAGCTTAACAGTGATCCTGCATCTCACACATTAGTTTTAATAGTGCTATCCACTGCATTCCATTGTCTGGTTTGGCTCAAAAGGTGAAATGAGTCTGCTTTTCTGTAAAAATTAACTGGCAGTGCTCAGTAATTCGATAATTGGTATTCGATAACTGGTATTTTTAAGTTCTATATGGCTCTCAACCTGAAAGCCCAGCCTTGAATGCAGTGCTTAGTAGTGCCACTTGTTTACATGCAGTTTTACATCCCATTCACTTTTGGCTGATTCTTACACTTTAAGTGCATGAGAGAGCAGCAAGAAGGACATGAAGTCAGTGTGTTTTCTGACCCATATAGAGCAGAACTAGATGCTTACAATGCTCTTTTAGGGTGAATACCTGGGGTGGAGCTTTAAGTCTGTCTTCTGATACCAGACATTATGTTTTATATGCTACTTCATTTCTAGCGCCCTGTTTATGCACCATGATCTGGGTGCAGTACAGAGGAGATTCATCTGTCTCTTCCTACTCCTCTGTTCCCCAGCTCTCAGACTTCCTCTTCTCCTCAGCCATCAGGCAATGAAATGCTCTGGCACGGTACTTTGAATATATTATTGCTTCTGGGCTTTTTGCTGATTGAAAAGAGTTGTACAGTAAAAAGGTGCAGAGATGTTTGTGTGATAAATGGGAATATATAGACTGGGATGCTTGGCAGGGCTGAAAAAAATACTGTCATGTGCATTCAAGATGGAAGGGAAGGGAAGGGAGGGGAGGGAGACACGAGCTGTTAAAAGTGAGTGGCAGCCACCTACAAACCTAATCCAAATAAAACCGCTCAGAGCAGAGGGACGTACCCCGCCAGTTTGCACCATCACAGAAGGGGATCAAAGCGAATAGCAGCCCTGGCTCACGCTGCCTGAGCCTCTGCCACAGAGCCCCTCCTCAGTGGGAGCAGGCCCGGGAGGGGCCCGGGTCACCTCGCCGTCCCCTCGGCCCAGCGCCGCGGCTCCGGCTGGGGGTGGGCAGGAGCGGCACGCCGCAGCCTCAAAGGCTGGAGCAGCCAATGCACTTCTGCAAGGCCGACACAGAGCTCCAGGAGCCACCGAGGCTGCCTGAGGCACCGTGCCTCCCGGAGCTCAGGCCGAGCGGCGCGGCTCTGCATCCCAATGCTCGCCCGCCGCCGTGATACACGACCCAGCCCGAGTGAGGGAAGGAGCCTGCTTGCCGTGTTATTATGCATCCTCTTTAGGACTCCAGGGGAGGCACGGCGTTCAGTTGTACTTCTACTGGATGAAAACTGAAAATATCTGTAAATGATTAAAATGGTAGGAGAGAAACAATCATAAATATTCATCATCTATCACTGCTGATTTATTTTCCTAATGCTGTTGTTACTCATAGGACCAGATCTGCCTTGTTTTGCCTTCAGTAGCACATGTACAGCACACGAGAATTTGGAAATAATTATGTTTGTATAAATTTAACACATCACATAGTTAAAGGGAATTACAGGTATGACCTTTGTGAACTGCTGTCAGATTTCTTTATGTTATCTCCAAAATATAACAAACAAAATCACACGGTATTTAGAAGGTTCTGTACTTTTCAAACACACCTTTACAAGTATTACTAAGGAAATATGATGCTTTAAGAATTAATGCAACAGCTTGACCTGTTCCAGAGAACAGCCTAATTATTATTTTAATGCTATTTCAGCAAGATAGGTATTTCTTTGGGTTTGTTTTTTTTTGTTCTTTTTTCAAGTGAAATGAGTTGCATTTATCACTCTTGTATATCCAGCATGATTTCTTGTATTCCAGCATGATCTTAAATTACTTTGCTGGAACTCACAGAGCTTTATTTAAGAGTGAGATGAATAGCGATATATTTGAGGTACCTGAAATTTAAGAGAAAAACAGTGTAATATTGAAAAAAACTGTTTTTCATCTGGTACTACTTTTTTCTTTAAAAATCTTCTTTAGTTTGCAGTCAAATATTCTTTTCAGGTCTGTTTTGATGTCATATTTTGCAGAGAAACTATTAGTCTACAATCTGTATGGCAATAAGTAGGAAACAATTGCATTTTTTCATACAACAAACCTCTGTCCTTCTATTTACTATACAAGACAAGTTTTTTGAAACATAAGGGTTGTTCTTATTTTTTTAATAGTTATGTGGCTCAGATCCAGCAAGCAAACCCGTTTTACTGATGGGGTCTCTACTTATCCAGTGTTTCTGTCATCAGCCTGACCTTGCAGCTTTCTACAGTGCCATTATACCCTGGGTGCTGGCTTATTTTCATACAGCAGCCCCCAACTACTTGATCCCACTTCATCTACTTCATGGACAGAGACATTTGTTGGGCTTATTAGCTCAGCAGGAGCCTTATCATATTTTGTATCTGAGGCTGTTGGAGATGTCAAGAGATGGAAATGCTGTGTAGCTTTTTATCCTCTCTTCTTGCACTTTCTCTGAGAGCCCAACAGTGCATTTGGATTCAATGCTCTCCTGCCACTAGCTGCTGAGATCTCTTTAAATATGTCTAGCTTTGCCATCTGTACCAATAACACTGCAAAGGCTTAGCCATGATTAGGCTGTCAAGATTTATTAAGTTAAAAAGTATCAAAGTTTCTTGCTGCAACCCCAGACCTTTTAAGAGTCCACCTTCTTTAGAAACCCTTCCCCCTCCTGACTAACACTACAGTCAATGTGCTTTGCTTGACCTTGACCAACATATGCACCCGGGGAACACTAATGAATTTGGGCCAATTCATCTTGGAACTCCAAATTTAATCAAGCTGACATGCCAGGGAAAGCAGACTGTAATTAACTCCTAGCATTTTAGGTAATCTGTAAATTTCATAAACTTAGATCAATCTGTTTCTGTGGTATTAAGCATTTTTTTCGTGGATTTGTTTAACAGACTAAAATTGTTAAAATAATACAATAATAACAATTAAAAAGAAAGTGTTGTATCGTAACATTAAATCCCTTTAAAAATTACTATTAGTCCAGCAGAATAGGATGCCACCAATGTATACTTAATAGCCTGCCTAGTAAAACCAAGTGAATCCAGTGTTTTCATTTCTTTTTGAAAATGAGTAATCCACTCATTTCATGATGTGCATGTTATGAAAATGTACAATCAGTGAAAATAAAATAGAAAAAATCCCTTGCTCAGTGTTATCTTTCAATTAGTTTAATTTTGATGAAGAAGAGATAGGAGCAGTAAAAACTAGCCCATAGGGCTCCTGTTTTGTTCTGCTTCATTTTATTATTATTTGTATAATGGTAGCACTTAGAGGTCTTTGCAAGGATCAAGGTCCCACTGTGTGAAATGCTGTATGAATGCAAGTCCTGAGGGGGTGAAAAAAGGGAAAAAAAACCCAAACAAACAAACGAAAAAAAACCCCAGTAAAATATTGATTAAAATAAAAAAAAAAAAAAAAAAAAAAAAAAGAAGAAAATGAGAAAAAAAATAACCACCAACTCACCCACCACCCTAAACCAGACTATTCTGAGACTAATATTTAAATCTTCAGGCTGAAATAGTTCCTCTGACAATTTTTTTTATTATTTTCATATCTGCATGGAGCATCAACAGCACACCTCAACTCCAGTCTCTCCACAGTGGTCCTGCTAGGTAAGGAATTTTGAGGTTGCAACAAATATGACAGAAGGACAAAGTCAGAGCTCAAGCAATCAAATTATTATTTATGGATTTAAAAGGAAAAAGTCCAACTAACAGAGACTAAAACCATCACTACATTTAAAGCACATAATCTCAGAAATTATAAACCTTTGATCTTTTAAATGTAGGAGTTAAGAAAAATATTAAAAGCAGGACCATCCCAAAGACTGAAACATATACATATATATATATATATATATATACACATATTGTATAGATATATTTCCTGCAGCCCTTGTTAAAGAGAAGCAATCAAATAACATCAGATATTGTTTCAATCAAATAAATTTTTAATTATTTAAGAGCAGAGGCAGAGAAGAGCCAGAGCCATTAATTTAGGTTCCCTTCCTCAAAATGTGTTTCATTAAAATGCCACCTTTAAAATCTTTCTATTGTATTTTAAACTAAAAATTCATGAACTTTTTTGAGGCAGACAGCAGCACAAAGAACTACAATGAATATCAAGTTCACCTACTCCTGTTGATCTTTGTAGTCTTCCTTCTCAAAGAGAAGGATGAACAGCATTTTACTGATGACTAATGAAAATTCTTCACTGTTGCAGTTTGTACATAAATAAATGCTTACACAAATAAATGTACAGGGAGTGACAAAAGGCAGCGTGTCACCTTTTCATGCTGATTATGGTCGCTGTGGCTAGAAGGGAGGAATAAGGTCTGTGCTCAAACATAACATGCAACACACACACACACACTGTGTTTACACACATAATAATCATATATAGCAACACATATATTCTATAGGATGATATTTTTTGCTCTGTTCCAAATGTTGATGCTTTTTTAGATGGACAAATCAGTCATGGAGTATCTTTCATGAAAATTTTTCTCATACTGAAGAAACCACAGCATAACACCATATGATCACAGAAGATTCTTTACTGTCTTGTGGCCAGCACAGTCTTTCATTTCTAAATACACTGGACCAAGGGGAATAAAAACAATTCAAGGCTTCCCTTCTTCACGAGGCTGGAAAAGCTTGGCATGAATTGCTTCTTCTTTCTCTTGGTATATGACTATGCACATGCATGGGTCTCAATTACAAAAACAAATATCTGTTTTCTGTGCAAGCTCAGAGAGCTGAGCAATGTATCTTACGTGCCCTCTGTCTATAAAAATGAAAAAAAATCTACTCAGGCCTCTTTCTTAATGTATATAGTATCCAGGACTTTATTTTGAACGATGCAGAAGCACAATTCAAATACTCAAAAAAGGTGGAGTCTCCATAGGCATGGCCAATAATGTGCTATATACTTTCTGAGCTTTAAAAAATGTCTTCACATATGTTGTTATGATTTATTAAGCAAATTCTTGACCCTAATAGCTAGTAAAAGCTAGCAAAGTGCAACTGGCTACTTTAATGACCGGAAACATAAATGCTGGTTCACAGAAAGTAATCTCCCAACCTTCATAATGTGCAATAGATCATTCAGGACACTAAGCACTTGACCAAAATGATCTCACCTGCTGTCAAATACTCTTTAAAATCCTTTTCTTGACTGGTCAGTGAGAACACTGTGGTGCAAAGATATGGCTTACACCGACATATTGGAGACATCATCATCAGGCTACATGCAGGAGCAGAAAATGCAGATTATTTGGGTGTTGGTGATGGGTGGCATCCAGTGACTGGGTGACAAAATACCCAAGGTGGTGTAGAACCATTTCTAAGCAGACCTCAGCTGATTGTGAGATGGTTGTCAATCTATAGGTTACCTATATGGAGCCCTGCATGGATTAATCTTACTTCTTCTTTTCAGAGATCCCTGGAGATAATTGCAATACCACAATTTTGCTGAACTTTCAACAGCTCCACCGCCTCCATCTTAGCCTCTACAACCAATGTTATCTCCCAAAAGAGGGAGCATATGAGAAAAGTTTAAATTTATGCGAGGATCCGAGGAGCTAAAAGGCCACTCATAGCTGAACAAGACACTTAAAACTTTTAAAACAACCTCCTAAAGGGAAAAGTAAGTTAATGTAAAACACTGAAAGGAGCAATCAGTAATGTTGACTGTACCTTCAACAGAGGATGTGCCCTCACTAGCTGATAATGTAGAACAATCTTGAGGCTGCATTAGATTCATTGATAGTCCTGACTACAGAGATAATTGTGGTAAGAAATGGTTGTGCTCCCACTTCCCCAAGAGACTTTGCCTATTGCTGTCAAAGGAAGATCTGGAAACTGTGATTCATGCTTTTATCATCTCCATGTTCCTAACTTAGGGCTAAGGGCTCCACAGAAGTTTCATCTTGTTCAACACTCAGCAGCCCACCTCTTAAGCAGGAAAACCTGCCAAGAGATCATAATGGAAATCTGCACACTCTAATGGATTTCTGCATTCATTATCCAGATACAAATCAACTTCCTGGTCCTTATATTTAAGGATATTTTAGATACTGGCTTTTAGCCAAGGTCTACCATGCAACTTTTCTTATTGAAAATGCTGAAGTGTATGCAACCTATGTTCAAATGCTCAGAAGTGTTTCATGTATTAGGCTCCTACCCCTGGAAGGAAAATTTAACAGAATTCAAGATTTAGTGTGAATCCAATCACCTCACAAGTAAATCTTCCTGTAATAGTGTGGCTTTAGGAGGAATGACAAGAATTGAAAGAAAAGGAAGGAGTAAAGTGAAAAGAAAAAAATGAGGAAAACATATATATATATACCTCCAAAGCCCGTTATGTTAAGTACAGATATTGACAGAAGCTTTTTCTAGACATCCACAATTTACTTTTGAGTGTGAGAGTTACAGACATATTACATGTGTTGATTGAATTAGTGACATATAAAACTTTCTGCCCAAGAAGCTTGTTCTCTGAGGGTACTCATATGATAAGCTGAAAAGGAACAAAAGGAAAGAGAGAGATGAGTTGGGATGGAGATAAAACTTATACAGTTTCAAGGAAAGTAGAAAAGTATTTATGTATTAATACATGCACATACTCAACTCTTTTGGCTACTGAAAGCTGACCTATCAAATGTTTTCTTTAAAACAAGGAAAGAAGGGGAAGAAGAATGAGGAAAAGAAAGTAGAATATCAGATAACAGGAGTTAGAACCTTAATTTAGTATTTTTTGATGTATTTTGTTGCAGCATTACGTCACGTATATTTTGAGCAAGTCTAGGAACCACCTGGTTACAGGATTCATATTGTAGCTAGTTCTAAAAGTGTGTGGTGTATATCTGCTGCTGCAGTAAGAGCTTATTTTGGTCTTTTCAGTAATGTTTAGACAAAAATGCTGATCAAAGTAAATCCTCATTCCTGGCCCAAATGCCAGCATAAATAATTATTGTGAATCAAAATGATTGCATTATATTTTTAATTTTTCAAGATAATATATTTCCCAGGCACATAGAAGTAAAATTCTAGTGTTAAGAAAAGACAGAGGATGCAACAAGATCCTAAACTAAATTTTTCATCAGGATTAGTGTTCTCTGAATTTGAGTTTTTATTGCTCTAAATTGCTTGTGTTCAAAGTAAAGAACTTTGAGGGCACAAAACCTATTAATTCTATTGCATTATAACAGTATGGTTAGCTTGTCCACTGGCTGGTTTCCTGATGGTCTGCCTAGTTTTATTCTAGCTCCTCCCAGCTCTGTCAGAGCTACTAAGCATGGACACATGCATAAGCAGTGATCTCTAGTCTGAACTGACCATTAAAGATATTCTGTGGTGCAATCTTTACACAAATTAGCAGGCACTTTCTATCTCATCAAGAGATGTGGCTTTCTCCATGCTACTCTACATCTGAGTTTCACAAATACAGAGATTCAGGGATAAGGCTCCAGTGGACTCATAAAATATGTGCTAGTCTGTCATTTCGAACCTGGTTGTTAGTGGGGTGGAGTGCTCCATCTACTTCCTGGCACTAGCTCCAAGACTGCTGACAGATTTACGTGAAGTAGAATGCATACACACTTCTAGCTTCTGCCCAAAATGGTGAAGGTCTTAATTTTTTTTCCCCCTACAGATGGACAATCCAAAAGGTGCAGCTAATACTGTCACATTAAGTGACTCCAATATTGTAAAGCTGAAAACAGGTGAAATGGATAAACATTTTTTTTGAAATTCATCCAAATAATAATACAGTTTACTATTACAGTTCATTTGTGTAAGGCAAACAGTAGTCTAGGCTATTAAGGCAGGGAAGAAACCAGAGTATTTTCCTTTAAGACCTTGTAACCTAAACAGCATATAAACAAAGAACCTAGTCTTGGGAGATGCTGAGCTCATACATACTACAGTGATAGGTACAATAAAACAGCCTAGGCTGGATTCCTAGAGCATCCTAATTTACTCTGAGGTGGTGAAAGAAGGTTGGTGTTAAATTCTGTTTGATGCGAGAGATAAGAAAAAACCAAACTCTTAAGAAGAGTTCAGAGAACCAAAACTAAGAATAATTTTGGGCAGGCTTTTAAAGGAGTATAGGATGCTGTTGTTGAAAGGATAAGCAGTGAGTCCTAGATTTTGTTTATTAGGTGTAAACCATGAAGACTGATGGCCCTGTTTTTATGATTTTTCCTGTTTTTCATTGCTGTTTTAGAATTACTTCTTCCACAACATCATGCCAGCTTCACTGAGTTTGAGATTAGCTGGGGCAATAGCTGGTGAGCTAGCCTCAGGTTTGGGTATAAAGGAATGTGTTTCAGGTTCTGCTTTAGGCTCTGCCAGCATTTGCTTGGGGTTGTCTAGATGGGGGTAGATACTAGTAAGCATTAATGTGAATTTATGATAGTCTGACTACAGTGCACAGGCATAGTCTTTAGTAGAAAGTGTAGTGTGTAACACCAAACAATGCATACTAGGAATATCCATACAAAAAGGTACTTCTTTAGACAGGAATGAAGACTTTCCTTAAAGAGTACTTTCCTTAAAGAACTTATTATCTGAACAGCATGTAAAGAGAGAGCCCAGTCCTGTGAGGTGCTGTAGTTAGTGCTCTATTAATTCACTCCCATGCTTACTGCATACTAACTTCTTGTATAGACAAGCAGCATTTGAGCCTTGCAAAACTGTAAATGGTTGAAGTGATCTCATATATCCTTTTTAATGGGACTTCATGTAGGTAGCATCACCAGCAGCCAAACAGTTTAGCTTTGGAAAGCTCCCTCTTACACAGCTGTTGCTTATAGGTGAAAAAGCAGCTCCTGCAGCCACAGCTGATAACATTCAGAGTGTGCCAGTTCTGCCACTATGAATGGAAATAAGAAGACTGGGAGACATCATGGAAATATATTTTGTTCATGACATCTCCTCACTGTCTAAGAGTCCTCCAGATGTTGGGTAATGTCCTCGTCAGTGCACTATTACTCTCAACTCCTAACACTAAGCATCATTTCTTGGTATTTTTCTGTGGGTGCAGCAGCTGTAAAAATGCAAAGGCATGTTAGAGAGACTCCAGAGTAAATGTTTCCTTTGCCTCTTCTAGAGCTACAGGCCCTCATAAGATAGCACACACTGCAATGCCATTCAGTGGCTTAGAAAAATCTGCCTGGCTCGTAAGACATTACCAGCTCAGAATTCCTAGGTGTATCTAGTACAAGAGGTGCAAAAATTATATTTCATAATTCACCAAACAGATGAGCAATTTCTGGAATTGAACAGTTCTGTTCAGTTCTTTACTCTTTATAAATTTATGAGTGGGTTTGTGGCCTGTCACTAATAGGGTCTCTAAATTAATAAGCTGACGTGTATTGCAACACTCTCTAGGGCAAACTTCCTTCAAGTTTAGATTCTAGTGACCTGCCTTATGTCATGCTGTGGATTCAGTCTAGCAAAGGGTGGAATTTGCAGCCTGCTTTTTGTTCTGTGATAGTTTACAATAAGTCAGCTTCTCAGTCTGTGTCTTCAGTTAATATTAAAACCAGAAAAAATAATAATCACTGTCTTCTAGCACTGAACAAGAAGATTAATATCTCCTTTTAATGGGATTTTTGAACGATGGCAGGAGAGAATGAAGATCTTTTTCTTTACAGAGTCTTTTAAAGAAGAGTGAAGGTACCACCATTTCATTATGTGCAAGCCATGGCTTAAGTCTAATCTCCATCACTGCACAAAGTCGGGAATCTTGGGCTTCCATGTGTGCATACAGAGCTGTGTACCTGCTCACCACCTCTGTTACTGTCAACCTGTCTGTGCTCCAGCAGAGGGATAGGAGGTTATGTTTGCCATGGCACAGCTGGGACCAAAGGATTGTACTCTGGCTGCCCAGAGATTGCAATGTTCTAGGCATGAGAGGCAGAAGCATATCCTGCACTAAGGGGCTAGGCCAAGCTATTTTTTAATACCTATTCTCATCTCTTCCTCCTTACCCAAGAAATTTCTACAAGCCTGTGGTCAAAGAAATGCCTAATCTCACTATGGTAACAAGCCACAAAGAACTGGGAATCATATTGCCAGCTCATTGTATTAATGTGCTTTTTGCCTTCTAAAGAGCTTGGTGATTCCTGCCTGCAAACAGGTAAGTCTCATACCCCTCACACCCCCACGTGCACCAAGCTCATCTGTGTGAGGTGGTACACATTTGTCTTATCTGCACAGGAAGACTTGTGTATTATGGCTTTAACTGGGCCTGTGAAGGGAACAGCATGTGACTAGATATAGTCACAAAAGTATATCAGGCTATTAGTTATTTAAAAATGGTCAAAGAGATAAAAAATCAATTTGGGGGAGGAGGATTGTGAACAGAAATAATGGAGTAAGCACTGCAATATACCCATCTTCTCTGCATTTAACTGTTCAGTCCCCACATCTGCAGAAGGAAAGCATGCTTTAAAATGAGACGTTCAGCTGGCATAAATCAGGAAGCATCTCTGAAATCAGTGGTTTCACATCTGTGCATCAGCTAAGCACTGTGTTGCAGAGTTTTCATCGTTGAAGACCAAATGAGTATGATCGCTGCATATTATACAGGAATTATTTAGTAGGCATAGGCTAGCTCTCTTGCTAAACAGGAACCTATTACAGAGGGAATGCATTCATATACAGCAGCAAAGTGCCTGCAGTTCTGATTAAATAAAGAGAAAGGCAGAAACCCATGGAAATTAATATTTCTGTGAATCATAAAGTAAGCCCAAGCCTATTAACAATTTTTATAGGCATTGTGTAAAACAGAACAACTATATATGTGAGAAAGAGAGAGAAAGACAAAGAGACAGAGACAGAGTAAGAGAGAGAAAAACAGAGAGATAGAAAGGGAGAAAAATGTTTAGGATGCAGAGATAGAAAGAGAGAAAAATGTTTAGGATGCATTCAGCAGAAAAAGTATTTTGAACAAGAATAAAAATAAAGATCAGAGTTTAAATTCAACTACCATACAGTCTCTATACATGATCCGCTCATTATATATTTATTGTTTCTTGACTACTGAAAAATGATCACTATCACTGCTATTTTCATGTGACTTTCAAAAAAAAAAAAAAAAAAAGAAAAAGAATAAAAGAATACATGTTCATGTTATCTTTTGCATTATCTCCGTAGGCTAGGTTATATATTGCACATAGTTAAACACACAATGATGAAACATTCATATAGGCTGCTCTCATTTCCCAGCTTCTCATTTTTACACAGAGCACCTAGATTTGCCAGAATCTCTCCCTCCTTTGGCAAGAGGGCAAGCAAGCAGTCATTTCAGAAACTGGTGCCAGTGCTACCTATGAGTCAGCGTGATGTATTTAATGCTCCATTTGTTAGAGGCTAAGTACATTACCCCTACAGTGCCCTAACCTCTAATGGCTCTGTGCCAGGGAGCCCAAGTCTGGTCCTGAACCTGTATTACTACTCCACATTTTACTGCAGTGTCAGTTGTCTCTAATACATACATTAGATGTAGGCATCACAGTGCATCGTTTTAACATTAGATTCTGGTATTATGAAATATATCTTTTTCAGAATATTTCTTATTTCCCTGTAATTCATCAAAAATGGGAATGAAAAATTAGACAAGAATTTGAAGTGCAAAAATTTTAAGTTTTCATCATTTTGCACTAAAGCTGGAGTAAAAATATAGGTGTTTGTAATATGGTGCACAGATCTGACATATAGCTCTTGATGTTCAGGGTTAAATTTAAATCTACATTGCCTGGTTACCAATCTCCACAGTTGCACCCAGGCAGGACTAGGAAAGATTGATGATTGTGATTGTGAGATTAATCCTGTAATGTTTACAAGACTTCTGAGCTGAAACCTGGTTGGTCATATCATGCTATCCAGAGAAGGCCGCTTGGCTTGCCAGGGTAATTTCTTCTGATGCAGTAAATAACTAGGCATAATGAAAATACTCTGATGTATTCTACTGCCTGATTGATGCTCTGCATGCGATATGGCAAAGCAGTGCACTTCCTATCACAAATTTACATATACAAACCAGCAGAAGAAGCATGATAATGTCAGCATCCTCCAGAAACCCTAGGATGCTACACAATTTTATAGCAGTTATGAATTACTGTTGACCTTTCTGGCCTCTTATACCAGTATGCTAGACTCAAGCATATTGAAAGTCATCAGTCTGAAGCAGTCATTCTTTACATAATTATGGCTATTTGTGTGTGGGAGGATAGTGTTTCTTTTATTGTTAAAAATTAGCATTAAAGAATATCATTGCTGAGATTGAATGGCCCATCTGTTTTAAGCATATATTTTAATAGAAACAGAGAAAAGTATGATTCAAATTCTGCAAACTATTTTTATAAGCCAAATGATGCCAAAATGTGGACTTTTACAATTCAGTACTTAATGAAAGAGCATGGCTTGTGTCCTGCTTTCAACACAGATTTTTTTTTTTTTTTTTTTTTTTTTAGCAGGCTAAAAGGTCTTAGCACTTAGCACTATCATTTAAACTAAATTTCTTGCTGGATTTTGCAAGTCTAAATTAACAGGAAATATTCAGTAGTGGTATAAAAGTCTTTCAAGTACAAATATAGATTAAATCTTTGAAATCATGTAGATGCATTAGTTAAAGGAGCTTCCATATTTCATACTAAATATTTGAATAATCAGGCTTTCAGAACATCACTAAAACACAGCTCCTTATTATCATTTGCATTTTAATGTCCTTAAAATTATTACACTAAGGGAAATGTTTTTGATACATTATAGCATTTCCTCTAAATGTGTGATTATGTTAATGGGTTTTCAATCAGGATCCTAGCCTGACACCATAGGAAAATTTATGCAAAGTTCATACCCTGTCAGGGCCTTTAATCAGGACCATTTATTAGACCCCTGCCTTCTTTGATGGTTGCTGCTCCCTTTATTAAATATACTGACTTGGCCATCTGAAGAAAAGGACAATAAAAGGTTACTGGGGATGAAAGCATGAATGCTATTTGCTCATGTTTCCTTTACAGACACTTCTTCAATAATTAAGGAAGGGCTTTCTTTGGCCTTTTAGGCTTTTGAAGTGCATATCAAACATAACACTTAGTTCTTGTTTTTATGGAATGTTTAATGCACAGATTTAGGCTTAAGCACAAGTAAACTAACTTAGAGGCTGCTAACAGAATTAATTTAAATAATTCTCACAAAAATCACTGCAGTCACGTATATCTACTGACTATATTGATGTGAGGCAATTAAACTTACTGTAATTTAGAGAAATACTGAAAACAATGGCCTCCCCCCTCTCCCCTCCTTCTTTTTTTTCCTTATACTAGTTATTTTTCTAGCTTTTTTCTGGTCAAACCTTAGCATAGCAAAGTCATCACCGTATCTGATAAAACAGCTTTCAATGTGAAAACAGTTTCCAAGATCCCTCCATATATATGCTAGTTACTTTATAAAATTGTTTAATACACTGCTTAAGGATTTATAGGAGGGTTGAAACTGGCATGAGTGACACTAATTTTTCCCCTGGATCGCATGCAGAGAAAAACACAACAAACAGCAGATCTAACTAAGTAGTATTGACAACCTGGGGTTTGGATACAAATTCAATATGAGAAAACAGACTCACTTCAATGAAATACAAATAAACAACGAATTCTGTTTTGACATGTCTAAATAGGTAGTAGGTGACTGAGAGGCTTGGGTCTCATAGGAAAGCCATTAGTGGAGCATTTGATAGGAAAACGTTTGATTTGAATGCAAGTTGCGTTTCCCCTCAGGGGGTGATCTGAGTGGTATACTGGGGATTCACAGGCGCCCTTTTCACTAGAAAATGCCTGCTGGGCTGTATCTTGATAAATGAAATTTGTAGGAACTCCTAATACTAACAAGTATATAACTATATCATCTATTTAGAAGGCATGCTAATTATATTCGTTCACTGATGTTCATTTTCTCATTGTGCAAAAATATATTAAAAAGTTTTAATAATGAGCACCTGGGTCAATTCTATGTCCAGACTGGAAAAAATAATAATACTTCATTAGTTTAATTATCAATATTTATTGCTCCGAAAAAAGGAATTCATTATTTTTCCCCACAAGCAATTGGTAAATATTCAGTGAAGTGATAGGATTGCAGCAAGAAATTAGTTACATAAATGTCACTGACCTGATGTAGAATAGAGTCTTAAGCTAAGAAACTTTAAACTGAATAGTTCTCTGGCATATTTTTTTTTTTTTTTGCCAGAAATATTATCCTAAATGTTATCATGGCCATCATAAGTATTGATAAAATGAATAATCTCTAACAAGATATTCAGATGAAAATAAGTACATCCTTGTTAGTATTTAGCTATCTACACACCTTTGTGTGCATTTCTTAAGATGCTAGGTGTTTTTGAAACAAATTATTTGGTACCTAAATTGCACAGCTAAAAAGGCAATATATTTGATAAAATAGGAAGATTTGACTTTTTACTTTTTTCTCACATCAGAATCTTATAGAAAAATAATTTAAGGTGTTTTTAAATACACTAGCCTGTGACCCCTCCCCCCCATAGACCCTTTAAAATTCAAACAGTTTCAATTGCAAAGGAAGAATATTCAAAGAATACAGGGCTAAAAATAAATGAATGGGAGACTAAAGAGTTAATGTTCAGAGATGAAGCTTGGAGTTAGGGATTGTTTATGATACCAAAAATGTTGCTGAAGGTAATCTTAGTAAAAGGACCCTTCAAATTTAGTATTACATTTAATTGCATGCATGTGTTTCTGATATATCTCATCAGTGTTAAGCATCATTTTATCTTTCTGTTTGTCCACACAAAGAAGCCAGCAGACTGAATGATACTGGTAATGCCTGTTAGTTTGAAAGCAGAGAATGCACGGTATGCAGCTTAAAGCACATCAAAGGAAATGTAACAGGACCTCGGTATGCCTTCCTATTAGACAACACATTGTTATTAGGTAGAAATACTATTTCTTGTATTTATGCAGTTTAGCAGATCAGAAGATACCTTTCTGAATTAGTAATTAGTATTAAAAAATCCAAAACAAAACAACCAAAATATTTTCCCTTTTAGTGAGGTAGACAAATGAAAAAAGAAATGTCATATTTCCATAAATAAAGAAAGCAGGAGGATATTAATTCATGTAAGACACAGTTTATTGGTTTATGTTGAAGCAAGCTATCATGATTAGCTAAATGGATCAGGTGCAAGGACATTAAAAGAGATAAGATGGCTTCTAAACATATAAGAATATATAACATCATAGAAATATATATCTGTATTTGTTCTATATTGCTCATGCGCATGCACACACATTCTGCATATGTTAGGCCTTTCTGAGAAAGAGGCAAACAATATAGATGAAAATCAGCATCTGCAAAAGGCAGCAATCCCATGATTCCTTCTGAGCCAATCACTTAACATATCATTCATAATGCTAGTCTGCTTTCATCATCCTCACCCTGTCACTGGCATCTTTCTTCATTTTCTTCTGCTTCTCAGTTCCAAGAAAGTGGAACCACTGTATCATTTACTGTCCACAACCTAAGCTGCTGATTTAAAGGCTGATTTTTTTATTTTCCATAATGCCATATAACTATCCTTTCTGCTTTCTATAAAAGTTTAAGTTCAGGAATATCTTGGGTAATTTTAACACTGAAAACTGTTCAGGGAGCTCAATTTTCTCATTTTCTCTCCCACATTTTTCCTTTTATTATAAATTTTATAATTACAAACTTTTAAAGAATATGATATGCAGTTCCCCCTTCCTTTTTCTTTCTTTTTTTTTTTTTTTTGTTTTGTTTTTTTTTGTTTTGTTTTGTTTTGTTTTTGTTTTTGTTTTTGTGGTTTTTGTTTTGTTTTGTTTTGTTTTGTTTTGTTTTGTTTTGTTTTGTTTTTCTGGCTTCCAGGAAAACTTAAGCAGTAGCTTTTAGTTCTGCTCAAGAAAATTTCTAAATTAATAAAAAATTGCTGCCCATATTTTTTTTTAATGACAAGACACATTATATTTATTAAGCATATTGCCCAAATGTTGATAGTTATATTGCTTTTATTAATTATTCCTAGAAGCAAATACAGTGCATTTCTTCCTCCTCTTTTTCCCCCATATTATTATTATTGTTACAGTGGACAGTGATGACTCTGTGTCTTAAAACCTAATCACTAGTGCCTATTAAATTTGGGTTTCATATGTTGCTGGAGGTAGAACTGATTATCATAGTGAATGAAATACTTGTTTGGCGTATTCCCAGAGGGCAAAAAGTCATTCTTCAAGGTGATGCATCTCATTTGAGGAATACATTAACAATTGAAGGCAGTTAAAAATACATGTGAACTCCCAGTGAGGCAAATCTGAGGTTGACCACATATATTTACTGACTCTTGCCTCATTCAGGGGAGAAAACTGTGATATGGAAGGCTGGTTCCTGCAACATATGAGACCTTAATTTACAACTCTAATGCGGCAAGTAGATCATAGCTGCTTAGAAAATATTTAGGATTTAACGCTCTGTATGGGTTTAAGATGTCTTTTGTATCTTAGAAGGTTAAAGAAAAAGTATGAGAAAAGATAAGACTCAACAGCATTAAAGGTCAAGTTTGTGATAGAAATTAACTTCTTATTTCAAGGCTGTGTGATAAAATAAAGAATAAGACAGATGCATTTTCGAAACCATGCTGAGATCCATAGTGAAAAGTTTTATACAATAGAAAACAGGAGACAGGCTATATAAAGGCCAGCATTATTGCTATGAAATGCCAGGTTACAGAGTGATTGTATTAATTGCAGTAGCACCCTGAATAGATGGAGTGATACAGAGGATATCCTATACAATGATGAAACATATTACTGTAACAAATGCTATTTTCCCTCCAAATTAATTTTCAAAGCATGTGATATTTTAGTGGAAAATAAAGCAGAAATAGAAAGAAAGCCAGGGTACCAACATTTCTCAATAGACATGAGTCCTAACCAAGTAATATATGAAATGTAAAGCAACATGATGTAATAAAACCCAAACCAAACCAAAAAAATGCAGTATTTGAGCTTGTTTTGTCATCAAATTAAAAGTTAAATTATACCATGTGTCTTTTTATTTATTTGGAAAAAAATGATTTTTCAAAAGGTATAAATATTAACATTTTGATTCACAAAGAAGCACCGGCAAATTTTCAACCTGTCTTCCAGCAAATAGAGTCAGACAGACATGAAGTTTTGCAGAAGAGAAAATAGAGGCAGATCAAGCTTTTCATCTCCAAATAGTAACTTCCTCCAAAGTCAAGAAAAGGTAATTTTAACTGCTAAATACATTTATATATGAATGCATATATATGTTTCACACCCTTACAAAACCAGCATTAGAATGAGAACATGTGTGTTGAAAGACATGGGATAATGATTATATAACTGACATACATGTTGCTATCAAATAAAGTTCCAAGACAAAAAGAAGACAAAATCCACTAGGGAGCTAATACGGTCCCTCCACCCCCCAAATGTTAACACCTAAATTCTGACTAGCATCATGACATCTCTGCACCACAACCCAAGCCATTCTCAGTCACCAGGTACGTTTTAACTGAAACCTCTTGAGATCAGACCCTCAGTACAGTCAAGATATCACGACATTTTACTGCGGTCCATCAGCCTGTACTTTTCTTGAAACACAATTAGAACTGCTTTGTGATACCAGGATATCCGTTTTCCAAGGCAGCAGCTGAAGGCAGGCTGTGAGGTAGTGAAACAGAGAAATAGCGTAAGGATGAAAAGGGACAGAATTTTATCAGGAAACAATGCTGTCATGAAAGAAATCATTTATGCAGTCCATAATCCAAATTGTTACACAAGAAATCCTCCTCTGAGCCTAGAGATCTAACATTACATATCAAGCAAAAATTGCATGGGCCTGTGGAAGCTGGCAGCTATGTGAGACATACGGGGCTGGAAGCCTGAGGATTCTGCATTGAGAATGATGAGTTAGGATTTACAAATGGAGTTGTCTGTAAGTTTGATTAGCCAGATATGTGAAAAGGAACCTAATGCTTAGTCAGAAATTCCTGAAAGGGGCTGTTTAAAAATCAGATATAGTAGGAAGATAGTAACAACCCAGATGTGCCTTTGGGGAGAGTGAAAGCCTTAATGCCTTACCCTTGCCTTGCTGAAAACCAAGGGTAGGTCTGGTTAAAATTACCACCTCGCTATGAAGTTGCACATCTAATAAGCTATTTAATAAGGTCCTTAAATAAGGACCCACAGAATCCAGAGCCCTTGCAGAGAGGCACCTGTCACAGAGTCAGTCAGCTGTACTCCTAGCTGGAATCTACTCACAGGTGCACATTTCTGAAGAGGATGTATGATCTTGCCTTCAAGACTTCAAAGGTAAAGCTAACATGTGTTTTGATGTTGGATTGCCCCACTCAATTTAATTTATAAAATAAGTAACTGAGGAGCCTTAAACCCTTGGATTCTAAAACCTGCCATTTCTTTCCCCAAAGCCCTTTTTAGATTCTCCTAATCTTTCTCTCTTTCTGGTTTTCTATGTCCTTGCTAAAGTATGGATGGATATGGATCCTACTCACACTTTTTCTGTGCTATATACAAAGTGAAATTGAGTTCAACACTGCTACCACTGGTATTGGTTTTATTTTCATAACAAAGGAAAGTGCGAGCCATGGAGGCAGGTTCTGCAGAAAGAGTAGGATCAGCAGTTGTCTCTGACTGACTCAGTATTGTGTTTCAGATCTGAGTTACTGCTGTCCAGAATTATTCAATTCTCTAACCAGAGTCCTCTCTTTTTTTTTTTTTCCACTCTCCAATATATTATGTTTTATAGTGCTGTATTGAAAAGTACAAGCCCTACCCATTTTAACAAGCCATTCAAATCAGTCTTTGAAAGTGAGATGTGCTCACCCCACCAACATCTGTGTCATCTGCAAGATGTGATTCTGACAGCTGCATTTTTGATTAAGAGGTTAGCTAACACTGGATCCAGATTTGAAATTCTGGGTCTGACTGAAAAATTCACTTTATTGTTTTCCAGCAAAACCAGCTAGTTTCTATCATCTGTCTACAAGTCAAAATTGTATGGCCTATTAATCACATAGGGCTCAACCTATTCTTAACCATAATATCTTTTAGTAATAAGACATTTGGTTGGAAGAAGTCCCCATTGCCTGCAGAATGTTTCTATAACTGAAGTCTTTAATCCTATTGAAAGACTCAAACAAAAAACTCCATGTAACTTGATGACAATTCCTGTCTTTTGGAGAACAATTTGGCATTGACTATACTTTTGCCTGTAATAATTAAATTTCTAGCTACTTTGTGAGTAATGGCTTTTTAGTTAAAATTAGCACCATTCTGTCCCATTAGTAACCCTCTGGTTAAACTTCTGAACTCTTTGAAATATATGGAAATCACTTACAGTCTTTGAGTTCCTTGGAATTTGCCCAGTTTTCTATTCCTTTATGGTTAACATTTATGGTTTAGAGAGATTCTGGTAGTTCCTGAGTGTGAGCTATCTTGGCAAGTTAATTTAAAAATGTTAAAAACCTTTGCCACTGGTGGTAAAGTTCCAATTACAACAGCATTACATGGGACAGGTACATCTCTGTTTGGTTTCAAATAAATAACTGAAATATCTGCTGAACATTCCTGCCTTTATACATCAGTATATGTTCAAACAAACCTGGCAGCAAACCTATAGATGTTACCAATAAGATTTTTTAAGGCATTCTTACTTTTTTTTTATTTTAATGGAAATTGATATCGCATTGAAGTATCCCTTGGTTTTCCTTTAGGTCTCCTAGATGTTTTAACTACCAGCTTTTACCCACTTTCATTTGTTTCCCATTTTTCCTTCCATCATATACTGTTATTTGTGCTGTTGTCTATAGCAGTTTAAAGCCAATATGACATTTTTTTCTTAAATTCTAACTTCATTGATATATATCAGGATATCCTTGATACATTTTTTCTTGTTAATACTTGCAAATTTGGGAAAATCAGCTGCTTTAACGCATCAGTAGTTGTAGCAGTCACCAACACTTCTGTATTTGATTTTGAAAATTTTGAAGTCAGAAATTTACTTTATTTATCAAAAAAAAAGATCCTATTGTCATAGAATATCTCAAGTTGTAGGGGCCCCATAATGATCATTGAACCCAACTCCCTGGTCCTTGCAGGTGGAGGTTTGCCTTCAGATGCCTGATACTTTCTTATCCATCTTTGGTGAAACATTCTCTTTATTATAGTTAGAAACTCAATTTCAAAATTAGCTACATGAAATTACATTCTAAAGAAACAATTTTTCCTATGGGGCAAAGCTTATGGAACCCTTGATGCTGCTTCCTGGTTCAAACAGGTATTTTGCAGATGCCCATCTCTAACACCATCAAAACATTGTAGCAGGCACAACTTAAATCCATAAATACCAAAGGCTTTGTGATTTTGAGTAATATCTGCCCCAAAAAATCTTTGATGTAACGTGTCACCTTGTGTATTCTGCTACATTCTATCCTTGCAAAATTGGCTTTATGCTTAGCTTTAATGTTCTATACAAATGAAAAAGTCCTAAAAAAGTTTATGTAACCCACTTCATGTTTCTTCTTATGCATTATTATCTTATCTTCTTAATAAATACTCAGTAACAATATCTCCAAGTTTGGATTTATCATATGTAAGATACCAAGATAAGTTCCTGGACATGCATGTTTTATATCAGCAGTGGTCTCTCATTTTGGAAGCTTTCTACTTGGGATCAAAAAGAAAATTTTGTGGATTCTGTCTAAACCATTTCTTCTTGGAGGTGAGCTATTATATAGTAGTTTTAAAATATGCTAAACAATTATATTTAATTCATGGAACACTTAAAATCAGTTTAATATTTAAACATTTACCCATTCTTCCTTTTAAACTACATCCTACCAGAGAGGAGTACCTTTCTACTTATGTATCACACTGGTGTTCCTCTTACATTATGCTCTCTGTTCCTCACCTGTTTTTCTGTGGTCATCTTCCCAGGGAGAATGTACCCATAGGAAGGAAGACCAACAACTTCATTGCCATCTCTGCTGAAGGCAGATTTTTTCAACAAACTTGCATCTTATAACATTGTTTTCAAGTATAAATGCATCTTCCATCTACAATTTGATTTGGGGGTACTCCCTTGCTTTCTTCAGATGGATACTTGGGGGAAAAAAAGGCTTTCTTCCAAAATATCTGTGTATTTTGTTTGTCACTTCAAAAATATAATCCCTACTGTTACAATGAAGTTTTATATGACTATTCTTTTCTAAGCTCCAAATGCTAAAGTACTTGTGTTTGTGTGGGTGCCTGTGCACAGGTTGAAAGCTTTTACAGATGACAGTTTCACATGTCATAAACATTCCTGTCCCACAATGCCTGATCAATGACTGTCCCAAAAAGATACACTCCTGCCAACTTCTTCAAAGCTGCTTCATATTCAGAGAGCGCTCGCCCTTCTAGCTGATTTCCCTAGTGTAGTTTGTATCATTCTGCAATAATGTTTGTTCTAAGAACAGTATATCTCCTCAAAACATCAAGCTTTTAAACCAGTTTTTGTGGTGTCTGTCAATATTCAGTCAACTTTTCTCCTAACTTGGGTTACAGACACTACCTTATGCTTTTCTTCAGTAGAAATTCATGATGTTTTTTATTTTTACCAAATAAAGCTATTTTCATTGTTTTCCTTTTCAGACAGATTGACTTTTCCTTTTGTATACTGTCCTTGATGTTATTCTTTGGGGGGCAAAAAAAACCCTGCAGAACTGTTAACTGATTCAGACCAGTGCTGGATTCTTGACCAAGTATTCCCTTTTGCATTTGGAGAGGAATCTTAAAACTCCCACTGAGTGCTCCTTAGCAAAATGATAACTTAATAGAGAGTCCTTCCTAGGAGAGATCCACCATAATTCAAGCAAGGGAAAACAGTTCTGGACACAGGTCTGTAACCACAGTCTGACTTAATTAGAAGTACCACAAGTTGCAGCAAATCTTCATTTCTAGATGTGTAGTGTTCCCAATAACTCAAACACTGGCAGGAGCACAGACACAAATTCTACTTTATATGGTCCTGCAGTTTCACCAATGACTTCCTAATCCAAAATCTCTAATCATATATCTCCCTGGAAATGCAAATTTCTTTTATAACTTTAGAACCCTAAGGAACACTCACCAGCCTCCTTCACCTTTTCCCTCCTTTTCTAGGCACTGCTGCCTTTCTTAGCCAAATTCTGCATGCAAACTTCTAGGGATTTTAGAACCAAGATTAATTAATTTACATTTGATTGTTTTGAAATCCGTTGTCAGTTCACATATTGTGCTTCTTATACAAAAATGCAAGAGAAAATCTGAAGACACTGCAAAGCACCTGCATACAAGTTAAAGACACTGATTTTGGAGCTCAGGTTCAAATGTCTTGGCCATACTTGTGACACACCATTTAAAAATACCATCTCACGAGTGAGGTGACAAGAACTGGCTCTATCTAAAAAGGCTAGAAAGCCTTATTCAGATTGAGGATCTCAGAAGGACATTGTCTATTCCACCCATCCAGTTCTCTCCAGTGGTGTTGCACAAAACTCGAAATTTCATATGCAGAAGTTACAAATATTCTAGATATAAAGATAGTACTGCATAAGCATCATACTCTGTGATTTAAAAAATCCTGTTGCACAAGCCCATGCACTCTTAGCCTCATATTCATACTTTGGGCATCACAGATTATCTGTTTAGGTGAATAAGCTGCCCTAAAGCCTTAGGATAAAGAACACCTATTTTTATCCTTTGAAAATTGTAAATAGCTATAAAGTTTACTTATGTAGAGTATGAATATCAGGGTCACATCTGAAGTATGTCTGAACACATATTCTCTCCTATAAGGGAACCTCCTTTAGCACTACACCTACTCTTTCCTTATCCCATGCAGGCTGAGTAATTTTTTTTTATCTTTGTCTTATTCTTGTATCCATTTAGAAGCTCAAGAGACAGCTGAAATAATTCTGCCAAATGTGGAGAAAGAGTAATTCTTTCTCAGTAAGAAAAGAGATGGCAACTTTACCTAGGAGAAGGTGCAATCCCAGACCACAACATTTCTGGTGAAACAGCCCTAATAATTTTTTATGAACAGAGCTTTTTTTATTTGATAGTAATAAAAAAACCAATTAGAAATAAAATCTTGGTTGTCTCACAGACTAGAGGTGACAGGCTAGATAGGTAATATTTATACAACACATGGGCAAGCACTGACACTGTTTCATAAGGCAGGCATTCTGGATATTTTACAATGGACCTATTATTTGCAAAATAATTTGCAATTTTAAATTATATATTCCTATTTATAACATTTTTTTTTGTGCATGCAGTGGCAAAATCTCAATAAGCAACCCACTGTAAAACTTATAAGTGTAAAAAGAAATATTACTCTTTGTATAGATTCAATAAATAGGCTAGATTTTCTTTCCACTGTTGAATATTGTGATTAATGCTAAAGTATTCTTGGTAATCATGAAGGTGAAAAATCTGGAGCTGTGCAGCACTGCAAATTACTTAAGAATAACTCAACTTGAGTAAATTATACATATGTTACTTTCAAATGGCAAAGATATCCAAATCATCTACAACACTGACATCTTTAATGAGTCAAGGTTATTTTAGCATTTAGCTTACATGTGAAAATCAATAGATAAGCTTTCTCTTTAGCTTTCAGTCAAGTTCAGACATGTTAGAAGCTGGGGGAACTTAAAGTTTATTTGTGGTTCTATCATACACGATAAAAATCTGAAGAGGGTTATTCTGATTTTACCTTTGCTTGACCTCAAAGTTTTACTAGTTTGAGGTTTTAGGATGTCAAATATATGTCACATCCGACCTTCTGTTGTCAAACGGTTTTTCAAGATATTGTACATAAACTTGTCTTTTTAGGTGACTAGTAACACATTTTCCAAGTCTTATCATATGAATGAAATGCAGATTTTTTGATTTATCTGATATAGCTGTGCAAGTCCATATTTAGAACAGGGACACAGAATTCATAGTTTAAATACATAATACCTACATCTTTTCTTTCCTTGCTCAGTGAAAGGAGACACTATATTCTCCTTTCAAGACCTATAGATAGAGCACATCATTCACCATTGGTAATGCTGCTTTAGTGTATCCCATGGGCGAGGAATTGCCACTGGCTGTCTTGCATTGAATTTTCACAGCTTAGCAGTGATAAGTACCTTCCATAAGCTGGGGGGAAACCTTGTTTTCTGAAAACAGTGTAGGACAGTACTGACTCTTCATAAAGAACACATTTCTTGGAAAATCCAGAATTATAAGTGAGTATGCCTTTGCAAGAATTTAACTTCTGGTTGCTATAGATGTATTGCTACCAATCAATCATTGTATATTTGTGACCAACAACTACCAGACTACTAGCATATATTTTTATATATATCAGTTTTCAATTTTTCTCTATCACCTTGGCAGTAGCAATAGAGATGATGTCCTTTCTATGGCTTCTTCCTTTCACCAGCTTATTACTTAATTTCTCTGTACATGCTTTTGAGCTTTCTTTCATTACAAGGTCTATCAGAGCATTCACATCTGTCCTCTGAGTTTTTTTGGTCATAGTGTATATCACCATAAGTGGCATCCTTTTCAGACACTTCTGGACAGCTAAAACTTTCAGCATTTCTAAAATATTTTGTTTGCCCTTGCCCTTATCTTATTCTTTATTACTGTATTTTGATTTTCTTTCCTTTCAACCAGCTTACTTCATTTAAAAACATTTGTTTGACTGATTTGGTAATTTTGCTCTATTCTGACCAAAGCCACAGTTGCCATGCCAAAAGCATCACAGTGGTTAGTGTCTATGTCTTCAGACATTCAAAATTATGATATGTGGCTTACATGCATGAATTGAGGTATGATGAGTTTGCTTAATAAGGCTGAAGCAGTCACAAGGCCAAGGAAGCTATGTTCTGGGCTCCTCAGTACAAGAGAGACATGAGGCTCTGGAGAGAGTTCAGAGGAGAATGACAAAGATGACTGGAGCTCCTCCATTACAAGGCCAGGTTGAGGAAATTAAGCTGAAAGAGATCTCACTGATGTCTAAAAATACCTGAGTGGAGTATGACAAGTGGATGGTATCAGGCGCTTCTTGGCGGTGCCGAGCAATAGGACAAGAGGCAATCGGCAGAAAGTGATGTACAGGAAATTCCACCTGATGTGAGGGAGAACTTTTACTGTGCCGGTGACTGAGCACTGGAACAGGTTGCCCACAGAGGTTCTGGAGTCTCCCTCCCTGGAGATATTCAAGAACCATCTGGACACAATCCTGTGCCATGTGCTCCAAGATGATCCTGCTTGAGCAGGGAGGTCAGACCAGATGACCCACTGTGATCTCTTCTAACTTTACCGATTCTGTGAACGTGCTTGGTTTATTATGAAATGTAGCAGGGTTTTTTTGTACATTTACCTTTAGAGAAGTAAAATAGCAAAAGAAGGCGAGGTAGTACCTGCAAAGGAGACACAGATTCAGGTGCTTCTCTCCCTTGGGTGTTTCTCTGCTCAGCAGTGACACAAAAGGCATGGTTCAGAGGCACTTCCTCGAGCAGAAATGTAAAATGTGTGTATGCTATCCTTGGAATGCAATGATCAAAGCTGCTAATATCAACTCAAATGAGTGTAAAACAGAGGCAGATTTCCATTTCCATTGCCACTGCCTGTGTGATATTGTCTCTTTGTCTTTCTTTAATCATCTAAAACCAATATGGTTTGAAAAATACCTTTATCTATACACAAAAGAGGAACAGCGTAATATTTATGGGAAGACTTTTCATCCAGTTTATATAGCCCATCACAGGGGTGTGCAATATGAGATTTTTATCTTCACACACAGATATATTTTAATAATTATCTTTGGTGTCTTTAGATGAAGAATGACAAAAACTGGTCTACTGTCCCAATATTAATGTTAAAAATAATACAGGCTATAAGGTACAATGTGACAGGATTGCAGGAATATTCCACAGTGATGGAAAAATTTGTGGTATCTCTAACAGAAGTGGTATTAAAGAAAGCCCATTGTGAATCTGTTCATTGCTTGTCACACTGTAGATAAAATTATTAATTATACAGGCACAGATATTTACTCAGTCAGTGTTTTTAAACTGTTCCATTATGTTAACAGTAGTTATATGAACTTTGAATGCATTACTTGGAAAAGAGACTTTGCCTTTGAGCCTGGAAAATGAACTGGCCTGGCTCACTCCTGTGGCTCAAGTTTTGGCTGTGAGTTATCATGTAGCTGAGAAGCAGGAAGTGCTGACTCATATCAGCTCTTGCGCACATTTGGACCTTGCTACCCCTAGTCAGACACTGAGTGACTACCAGTCTAGTGGGAGGCACTAGTGCCCCTTAGCTGAGTACTTGGGTCAGTGAAACACACTGAGGAAGTGGACAGGAGGAGGAAAAAAGCCCTGAACCGTTCGAAAAGCCAGCCTAATTATCAGGTGATAGGTAGCAATTAGTGGTGCCAAGACAAGCACCTATTCCCTTGCAATGTCATGGGACCCCAGTCTCCATGGACAAGGAGCAACCCACAGTATGACCTCCCAGCTGAGTGCTCTGGGACAAGGCAGGTAACACTCCCACTCATGTGAACTGCCTGCTGGTTGCTTCCCAAGGCATGCGCTTGTATTTGGGTTTCTGCCTTGTCTGGAAGGCTGTGCAGTTAATTGCTACTTTGTAAGACCAGAGCCCAATTGAACAAGGACTCTTCCCTTCCCTCCTGGTTGCAGCAGGCATCAGTCTCAGCTTGCTGGAAGCCCTGTAAACTCATACTTCCCTAGGATGGGAAAAGATCTTGGCAATTGCAATGCAGTTAGAAGAAGCTCCCTCGCCACCTTGTCTGCACTGTACATGTTGTGCCTGGGAGCACCAGGGTCTGGGCACCACATCTGGGACTCTGTGTTTGACAATGTCAGTGTCAGGAAAGGAATCTGACAAGGATTTTAACAGTGTAGATAGTGTGAAACATGATAGTGTTCCTTGTTCTTATCTAGTGGTGGATTTTTTTGGCTTTCTCTGTTGACAGGTTGGTTTGTCTGTGGTCAAAGGAAAGTTTGGGGAGTTCAGCTGTGTTTTCAGAGGTAATTGTTAAGTATCTGGTTTGCCCATAATCCATATTGCTTTAGCAACTTAATGGTGGCCAGTAAAATAACCTTGGTTTTGTTGGAAGCTGAAGCAGGAATAATGAAAGTGTTAGAAAAGGAAGAAAATTTTGAGTATTTCCTCTGAAGTTTTTTTGTAGAATTTGGCTTTGTAGAAGTCATTCCATGTTCCTTAGCAATTCATCAGGAAAACTTGTCTTTCTCACTATAGACAATGTTGAGAGTGCTCACAGGTACACTATGTTCTGTATTTTGGGTTTTATTCTTCTTTTTCTTGGTATTTTCTTTCTGCCTTTTATTTTATTTCATTTTTATTTTTTATTTTTATTTTTGTTTCTTTCTTTCTTCTAAGAAACATTTCTGAACTCCTTAAATTGTTTTATGTGTTTAGAATAATTAAACTCCTTTTTCTCAGCTCTGCTTATATCCCTAACATATAGATTTTGATATCTTCACAGAAAATTATTAAGAGCTCTGTAGCTCCTACTTTTTAAATAGCTCACAGCTTGACAAAGAGTAAAGACTCTTTGAGAGAGCTCACAGAAGAAGAATTAAAACTTTAAGGAATTAAATAGCTTTTCAAAGACAAAGAAAAATTTCTAAAATATGGCAGAGATGGGAGTTAATAAACCAGATCTTGCCAGTCGCAGTCTTGTACCTTCCTCCCATCCCTGTGAGATCTGGTTTTAATCCCAGTCTCTGCATCAGAATTCCAGTGGGAATGAGATCTTTCTGTGAGTCAGAGCTAAAGATGTATTCCAGCAGCATGCTGTGCTAAGTTGTGGTCAGCCAATCGAATATCAAAGGGATTAAGTCTGTGAATCATTTAACGGGAAATTTCTCCTGCCTCAGTAGCATTGATGTTTTAAGGTGTGAAATTCAAGAGAGGCTTAGTTCTCCTTTGGTCAGACAACCGCTCTGCAGCCTGTGTTATCAAGAGGCAGTCAAGAAGATCCCCTTGGGTCATGTGGCTGGTATACATTTTTGTATTACCATAGTAGGCTAGTTTTAACCTGCAGGATGTAATCCTATTTACCTCACATGTGGTCTGTGCCCAAGGAGCATGTGCTCCACTTATATATATATTATTTGCATTACCAGAGTCCCTGGCAGCTGAGATCATAGACCAGGACACTATTTTACTGAGTACTGTATAAACATATATAAAAACAATGCCCTCCCCTTCACTCAAGGGTTTTATAACAAAACATAACAGATAAGGATAACAGAAGGAGGGATGGGGAACAGAATTTTTCAGTAGACTATGACCTTAGGATACTTGCAGCCTGTTGTCAATGCGTCTGTTTGTATTGGTAAAAATTTTGAAAGACAACTTTCAAAGGCATTTTAAAAGCATTTTCTCATGGCTAGGGGAAGCATGTCCCAGGTAGTGGGAATAGGTGGAAGAGTAGATAGCAGAAAATGTAACAAATAGGCAGTAAGTACCATAAGACATAGAAGTCAATCTCTCATTATGCAATAGAAGAAGTCAGGTGGGAAAAGGGTAGTTCAGAGAAAAAAATTTGAGACCAATAACAGCTAATATTTAATTGAGATGTATAAAGGGAGGTTGATATTGTTAAGATGTCATCCAGCATCTTTGCTTACAAGTGAGACGAGAATGTTGGGTTTTGAGAAAAACAGCAAAGTAAGCCTTGGAGAAGGTTTCTATGTTGTTTTTCATTGTTGATGTTGGGCGCTTGTGCTTGTTTTTGTGGTTTTAGTTTTGGAGGGGTCTGAGGGAGACAAAAGTTAACATTTTAGAGGTTAATCTGAAAACATACAGTGGGGAAAAAACCTAAAGCAAATGGAATTGGTGAAGGTGGCTGGATTATGGTCATGAGTGGCAGGCAAGGTGGTGACCTTGCTCAGAGTCACCAAGAGAGAAAGCAACAAGAGACATTTCTGATGGAATTATCAAATATGTTTTATAAGCCAGTTTTTGCGTGAGAAGCACCAGAGTTAGAACAAAAGACCATGCATGGGCAAAAGAATACAGGTCTTCAAATTAATACTGTCTATTACCAGCAAAAAAATTTTGCTGTTTCAATGCAATTTTTTAAAAGAAACTGCAAAAAAAGTCCAGAAGAAAAATGTTTAAATATAGGTTCTATATTGAGCTGAAGTAGGGAGCTGGTAAGAGATACTTTCAAATACTAAAATGATGTCTGGCAATGTTTAGGTCTGCTTTCCCATGTCAGTAACAGGAATTCTCCTTATGCGTTTCACAGTATAGCAATGAGGCAAATGGACCTATATCAATGAGATATATTTTAAAAAGCAGGAACTTCAGCACCAACATTTGTTGTAATTCACAAAATACTGATTGAAATGTTAACAGATCTCAAAGTGTTAAATCCAAATAGACACACATCAGTGGTCCTGTAACCCATGAATGAGAAGTATTGTTTATTTTTTTTAGCTAAGGTGATAATTTTCAGCTACTGGTCATTCTGAATGTACAGTGTTTCAAAACCATAGCCCCTCCGGAGTATCCAAGGTGAAATAAAAGCAAACGTTGGAAATCCTCCAGTTCTTATGAAATGGAACAGAT
>NC_071571.1:123668799-123773799 GCF_024509145.1 Vidua macroura | reverse complement strand
TCTAATGTTCAGATATCTTTCTGCTCTGATAGCACAAAGTTCCCTTAAAAATGGAGGAGATATTGTATTAGATAGGTAAATATTAATCTTATAAATACACCCAGAGGAAGCAGCATTTTCAGTGAGTAATAAGACACTTGTCAATATGTAATACAAATTTTTCTACTACAGACAGCAGAAAAACTCTTTGGGGTGGTCTTTTATTAAATTCCACCAGAGGGAAAAAAAAAAAGGAAAAAATGAATGTTGTGGCTTTGAGAGTAGCAGTGCTTGCACAGGTTTTATGAAAATGCCAAAGAGAAACAACATAAAAACTTTCCCCCTACATGTTCTACATGTTAATTTAAACCTTGTTTTTTTGTTCCTTGTTAAAGGTTGTTAAAACCTTGTTTTAACTCCATAAATATGAAAGATATTTTTTGACTAGTACAGAAACTGCAAAATCTTGTGTAAGTGATGTTTAGATATGTTTTCTAATTCTATTGATCAGTCTTTTTTCTATTGCTAAGCAGACTTGAATTTTTTCTCCTGAAGTCTGCTATGCTTACCTTTGAAATTTGGACTTCAACTTTTTTTACAGGTTCTCATACACAGACACCTATAGTAACTGTGAATATAAAAAATATATTATTTTGTCTGCAACTTCTAGACACAAAGGGCATATCCTACAAGCATATCATGCCTTTTAAATATGAGCTAACCTTGTCTTTGCAGATGGTATGAGTGAACAAAATAGAGCAGATCCTGATTATAGAAAACAGGTGAAAATGTTACAGCATTTCATGGCACAGAGCACTATGCTTACAAAAGGTGAAAATACATCAGAGTGCTTTCTAACTGATTCAAGCCTTAATCTGTTCAGTTTCAACCCAAAATGCCAGCTTTTGATATAGCTAGCTAGATTCATTGCAAAACAAAATATGCATGTATGCATGCTCATCTAATAACCTAAACAACGTGGCAAGTGCATGCATCAGTCACACAAGGGCATCTCCTTGAAAATTTGCCTTAGCTCTTCTGCTAGCTACAAACTCTGTGGAGAGGCTACACAAAGCAGACCATACAAAGGGCACAGTTTTGCCCCCGTGGGTGGAAGCACATGCACTAAGTTGTCAGTAACAAACAGTTTTCACCACAGTTCTTTGTTCATCATCAGTAACAACTATTTCCTGTAGTCATATGAGTAATAATTCAGTGTAGATGTGGTGTGCTGCAAGACCTTCAGCCATGTTCTGTGACCCCTTCCAGGACCCAGGGCATAAGAGGGTAATTAATCATAGATAACATTGGGGTAGATGCACTCTAGCTTCAAATTCCCACTTAAGCTCTTTGTCCCTTCTTTTCCAAGTCTTTTCCCTGACTCTGAACACTTTCAAGCCTCCATACTTTCTGTTCTCCCATCATACCTCTTAACAATGTCTGCACTCTCTCTGCAATGTCTTCTGGCTCTGGTGAGACGTGTTTCCCGACACAACTGACAGTCTGGGTCTGACAGTCTAAGGAGCCCCTGGTGGCAAACTACAAGTGCTTACCAGCACAGAAAGATGTTTGAGCAGCAGCACACTTGGCTCTGGAGACAACATAGTTTCCAGCTGAGCTACCAGCTTTAATGCAAAGCTTTCTCTCAATGGCAAACTATCTGTAGAGCTCGTTGGTAAGAAATATTGGGATGTTAAACTGTTCCTGGTCAGACATCATGGTGATGCGGACAGGGAGGAAACACACTCCAGAAAGAGTATGGCGAGGGAGCAGCTTCTGCAGACCCATTCCATCCAGGAGAATAACAGATCAAATAATTTTTCCTTTTTTCACCCAAAGTCTACTGCAACTTCCAGTCTGTGCTGCAGAACTATACAAGAGCAATGAACATGTTTGTGTGGGCATTTGTGCATTTGTGTAAGAGATACCATCTTGGATAACTCACTGTAGTTTACACCAGGCACCTCCAGAGCTAACAGCATGAGCTACTACAGCTTGAGAAAACAAACCAATCCCCTGTAGCTGTGGCTATAACAGACATATATTTCCTGTGGATCCAGCACAGAGGGGAACCTGTAACACATACTCGTCACTGGTTTATACATGCACATTCATGCGTGAGATTTTTGTACTTATTGGAAGGGGACTCTTTACTTAGTAGAATCCAGGAGAAGACAAATCAAAACCATAAATAGAATAATATTTATAAAAAGATAAGGCTGCTAACACAACTGAAGTTTCTAAAGACAGAGTAGGAAATTAGGTTGTAAGAATCAGCCTGTAATAACAGAAAATTACAGTCAATATTTAAAGCAGAATTTTCCAATAGGAGGTGTAATTTTTGAAAGGGATTGGGAGTAGACACAGGTCATTATTTTCAGAGAAGAAGGTATAGTTGTGAAAAAAACAAAATTAAACAAATCAAAGCAGAAAACACAGCTTATATGTGACTTCCATATGAATGGCTGCCTCAGTTTGTTGACAGGCTTAATATATGAAGCGTACTGGTTCTTTGAATAGTTTCTAAGGCTATCCACATAAAAATATTCCCAGTAATATCACTGCAGCATCCATCTATGTCTTTTAGAGATGGTCTTTAAACTTCATTTTATTTAAAATATGAGCAAAAGTTTATTTTGAGGGAATATATTATGCATTATTGTGTTGCTTTAAGAGTTGGAGAAAGGAAGTTCCAAAAACACTAGAAGAGTTTTTTGTTTGGCTTGGTCACTGATCAGTGTTGATTTGTTGAAAAGGAGAGTTGCTGTTTCAGATAAAAGTTTTAGTGTGGGGCTGAAAGAATGGCCTACTGTCTGCAATCATTCTTTTGCACAGTTGGTGTACATACAAAAGAAGACATTATTGAATAACACACACTTAATGCCACACCTCTTATTCCTGCTTAGCTAGGAATTCTGATTATAGTGCTCTGAATATTTGTCATTTTCTGAATTGGAGCTTAGGTCAGAAGTAGACAAGAAAAATGTCATCCTTTTGTTTTATCGGTCTTGTGAAAATACACGGGACCATAGGCACACTAGAAGAACATTAAGACACTAGAAGAAAATTAAGACAAATACTTTTAAAATATGCCTAAAATGAGGATTTTTTTCCCTATTTTCTACATGATTTATAATCCAATATGGCCCTGATGTGAGGAATCCAAATGTAACAGAAGTGTTCCACTGCATTAAATATAGTTATTGAGGAATTTACTTGAGTCAACTCAAATTACCAGTTGCAACAGAAGTCTACCTAAGAAATCAACATTAGTTTTCCTTGAAGAAAATTGCAAGGCATAATAAACCAGTTCAGTTTTGAACTGGTCATTAGAATAAGACTTAACACATGCCATTCCTCTCAATGAGAGACCTACCACACGACACAGAATCATAGAATTGCACAAGCTGGAAAAGACTTTTAAGATCATTGAATCATTAACACTTTCACTTAGTTTGTATAATCAATATCCATTATGCATCTTTTTCATATAATATTCACCGAAGGCTTCTGAAAAAGACAGTGACTTTTTAGAACTTTGACAATATTTTATTTCCTAAAGACTAGTTCATGCATTTAGCCACCATTCTGAGCAGTGTGCAAAGCAGACACCTGATGTATACATATGAGAAAAAGTTCCACATCAGTATTATGCCATGAATTACGAATTTAGATTACAGACATATAAAAATCTCTTGAAAACAGATGTGATTTAGTTACAGTTTTTGATTTGTTTATTCTGAAAAGCATATGGAATATATTAGTCATGAAATTAGCTCCCAGTAAGTAGGAGTATGCATAGTAAGTTATGGCTAAAGTTAAAATACAACTATCTTCAGGCAACCACAAATAACTTATATGCATCTCTAACATGGAGCATTTAAAGATTACAATATCTAGACACTGTTGCAGCTCCATGTTAAGTGTTCCAGCAGCTGTCTTGCACCTTTGTGGTTTATTTTTATATGGTATTGGCATATCTGAAAAACCAAGTTCAGTTCTGAAAGATGCTAAAATTCCTTCAGCTTTCTTTAATTTCATTGAGAATAACAAAAGTGGGAATAATTCAATGGGGATCTAGAACTGGGTCATTACTATACATAGAAATATCTATGTTCTGTAGCTTCATTTGTAAAAGTTGTGGACTCCAATACAAAATAAAGATACTCAATCCACTATGTATGTCCTTGCTGATTTTTAACTTTAATTTCTGGCATCATTAAAAGTAACCAGGGACAAATAATTTAAATAATGACAGTTGACAAGAACTCATAATCTTTCAGAAGCCAGAATTCATCAAAAAGGTTTTAGCAGGAATAGCACAATATTTTTTGTATGAATAAATAAAAATTCTTGTAAAGACTCAAGAGATTATTCTATTTTGCATGATACAAATAAAACTGTCCCCACAAAATTGTAATCTTACACAATTTATGGTAGTTTCCCATAAATTACATGAGTATATTGGAAGCTTGTTAATAATTAAAAGTCTTTTACTTTTTCAACTCTCAAATAAGTATTAGAGTAAATAATTTCCAGTCTTCATCTGACATGACATCTAACCAGTACAGGCATCACAAAATAAATAATTTATGAAAAATATTTATTTAAAGAGCTGTAATTTACCTTGCATTTACCATATGCCATTCATCCAAGTATCAGTATAAAATATTCATTAGAGAAACTCATTAAAACAAACTTCTATACAATGAGGTGACGGGCCAACAAAAAACATCAATCATCACAGGGTTTTAAGTTGTTATTAGTCCATATACATAAACTAGTATTTCAAAGTAAAAAAAGATGAATATTTCTACATTTACCCTGGAATCACCAGGGCTACATTAAAGTTTTTTTCTTCACCTATTTCATGAGTCCCAAGAAGTCTCTGACAGAACACACAGATCTAATTTATTAATGATGAATAAATCTGATGTAATTATTAATGGGAAATCTATAGCTAATCTTAATGGAAGAACAGCTAGGCATGTAATGATATTTAAGTCTGGCATAAAAGATCTTAGTTCGTGCATTACAAGCAGGGTAATTACCTGTGCATGTATGCAGCTCCAGATTAACAAAAGGGTACCAAGCAGGACTCCCCACAACCAAAGATATGGAGTCTCTTATAACTCACAATACATTGTTTTGAAACTGAACCTGAGGTTAGGGAGATGATATATCAGAAAAAGTAAAAGCTATCAATATCCTCCAATCAAAAATACCTATTTTGTATCAAAATTTTTTAGGTAAGCAAATGACATGACTTCAATTCTGAATTCAGAAAATACAGCATGCCACATCAGTGCATTTATGGGATGCACCTACAAAACCATGTGCCTCACTCCTCTATAGATTCTTCCGCATTAGGAAGTTCTGTTAAATATCTACTTCACACAGACTGCATTTCTATTATACTGTTCATCTGTGATTAAATGCTCTAATAAAATTAACTGGCTTTGCTACAAACAGAACGTCTGGAGCAATGTTTAATTTTGTGTCAAACATATAGAGGAAACACCTGTCTAGTTGAAGTAATTCTTAAAACAATTACATTAATCCATCTGTTGTGGAAATGCATGTCACAGTTGTCACATTAAAAAGCAGTATCAACAAACACAGAAACGGTAAATTACTTTGGAAGTAAGTCTTCTAAAATTAACCAAAAAATTCATTAATCCAAATATTACCATGTTAATCTGATTTAACACTGAATAAGGTCTCCCTTTTTCCTTCAGATTAAAGATGTCTTTCAATTATTGCACGATAAAACTTTCAGATGTGAAATTAAGTTACATAATTAGATGATTAAAAATAAAGCCAGACTATTCATACACACCTCTACAAAACAGGGACTAAAATTACTCTTAATATAAACAAAATGCATTTTATAGGAAAAAAAAACACATTAAAAACTCAAATATACCTGTTATTTAGAGTTGGGACCCTCACAAGTTCGTACAAGACAAAATGAGTAGGATGTTACCTTTGTACAGAAGTGTGAAACGTACATGTGATATATGACAGAAATATTCTTATTTTATGAGATCTTTCCAATACTTATTTTCTTCAAGATATTAGTACAATCTTTTGAAATACTATATGTTTTGAAATACTTCCACTGAAAGTGTGGAAGATGACCAAAATCAACAAAAAAGAAATAACTCAAATATCCAAGGTTATGCGGCCTTTTTGAGACAATTCATCTGCCTTAATATTTTTTTCATTACCTTACTAACTTTCAATTAATTTTTGACCTAACATACTCTTTAAAGGCTATGAACTAGGCTTATTCTTCATTTCAGGTCAAATTAAAGAAATAAAAAGAAAAAAAATATTAAAAAATTGAGAAATTTCTGCTTCAATAAATACACAAAAAGTGCTGTAAAGAAACTTCTCATGAGTAAAGTTTAATAATTATATATCACAGTGTATCAAAATGCCTCATCTGGTACTTTCCAATGTTAAAGGCAGAACAAGTGATCAAGTAAAGACTTACTAGGTCCCTTTACCAACTTGTATGCTCTTCAGCTTCCCATTTAATATGTGTTTGGTCATAGATAATATTAAGTACTGTTTTGTTGAATAATTTCTTCTGTATTTGAAAATAAAATATTTTATACCTTCTTGAGTACAATCTGAATTACATAGTCATCTGTTGGGATGGTCCTTTCACATGAGTTAGAGAATAAAATTCATCAACAATGTACAAACAAAACTCAAGTGTATTTGAAGTACCCTCAAAGTCCTCTGAAAGTGATTTTGAGACTGAAGTTTCTAGATCTTCCTGTATCATTATCAGTAATGTAAAGACAAGAGAATTGGGAGCGGTGTGTGAGGGCCTACTTGGACAGCCAAAGTAATGTTGAGACTTAGCTAAAAGTAGGGATAAGAAGATAAATAACTATAGAAATCTCTGCTTGCACATTAAGGGGTCTCAAAAGAGACCATGGGGTTTGTGCCTTACATGCTTCTGTTTGCAGAAGCATGAGAGAGCTCCTTGATCTTGTGAGGGACAAACAGAAAATCATGCTGGAATCATCAGAGGAGTCAGTAGTACCATACGTGCTGGACTTCCACAGGAGTGTTAAGTGGGTTTATGGCCTTAGCACACCATAATAACCTTGCTGAAACACGTCAAAAGCAGAAAATCTGGTATGATTGACAAGTTAAGGCTTAGACATATGATGTGGGGCAAAAGGTCAAAGTTCTGATCTCAGATTGGCAAGAAAACTGTAAACAGACTGGGAGGGACTATTTGACAGCATTAGGCGGGTCAACACTATTATCTATATCATAGACCTTCCAGACAGATAGCAGAAGCACACACTCTACAGTTTTATGACAGTAAGTTTAAGCAAGTTCTAGCAAGGACACAAATTTTCTTTACTAAATGTAGGCCCAATGTGAAACAGAGCTGAAATTCATAACGAATTCAAGATGGAAGGCAAAAAAAAACCAAAACTGTGTTAGCCGGATTTTCCACTTCACTAGGTATCCATGAAGGGAGCTCAGAGGACAGTGGTTCTGTCAGATGACAGCCAAGTTCTGTCACTAATGTCCTCCAGACAAGTTGGGGCAGAGCTCAGCAGTCAAGCCTCAGGTGAGGCTTGACTCTTCAGAGGTACAATTACAGAGGTTTAACAGTCATGTGAAAGGGAAGCACTGTGTAACTACATCTTGTGGGCTGGACCTAGTGTCTTAACTGTTTTTTAATTTTCATAGGTGTTCTGTGATAGCATTTAGAGCTGTTTGCTTTGCTGCAGCAAGGTGATTTGGAATAGGGACTCAGAAAACTGAATCAAGGTCAGAAAAAGTGAAAATGATCCATCAAAGACAAAAACAATTTTACAAAAGAAAAAAATCAAATAGCTCTGTCAGACCTTTTAAATGTTGGATAACCATTACAAGATTGTTCTTTATAATATCTCTAGACTTTTCCAATTTTCATCATGGGACCACCAAAAAAAAAAACAAACCCTTAATTAATACTAAGAGTCTCAGCACATCAGAACAACAAACTCGACTTTTCTAGTGAATTCTTTTCATTCTTATTGACTTATCTTCACATATGTCAGTCTGTTTAGTCAGTCTGCAGCTACCACAGTGATTGGGAATGACAGTGTGACCTCAGCTGGAATTAAGAGAGATGGAAATAGGAAAAAATTGAGGGTCACACTCTTTCTTGTTGTAAAGCTAAACAGCTCAGAAGCAGAGAAGAAAACTACCTCTGAAGCCTTTGTGGTGGCAGTGTGCAGTTCTGATGAAATAAAGTATGCCCATTTCTTGAACCACATTTGGTGACTTACACACCCTGATGTTACCATTCCTTCTCAGAAGAACAGTGCATAGCCACTGGGGCTCTATCTTCCAGCAGATATTGCCACTTCAAGGAAAGAGTTGGAGAACAAGGAAGCATAGAATCATTTAGGTTGGAAAAAGACCACTGAGATCAAGTGGAAAAGACCACTAAGATTTGGATTGGAAGTGGCCTGAAAGATCATCTAGTTCTCACCCTCTTGCTTTGGGCAGGGACATCCTTCGCTTGACCTGGTTGCTTAGAGCCTCATCCAACCTGGCCTTAAATACTTCCAGAGATGGGCCAATTAGAACTTCTATGGCTATCCTGTTCCAGTGCTTCACCACCCTCACATTAAAGAACTTCTTTCAAACATCTAACCTAAACCTAGTGTCAGTTTGAAACCATTACCCCTTGTCATGTCACTACATGCCCTTATAAAAAGTCCTCTCCATCTTTCTTTGTAGGCTTTCTTCAGGTAATCAGGTAATTTCAAAGTCTTCTTGTTTCCAGGCTGAACAATCCCAATTCTCATAACCTTTCCTCATAGGAAAGGTGCTCTATCTCTCTAATTGACTTGGTGCCCCTCCTTTGGACTCTCTCCAAGTCCATGTCCTTCCTACACAGCATGTCCCAGAGCTGGATGCAGCACTGCAGGCGGAGCCTCACCAGAGCTGTGCAGAAGGACAGAATCCCCTCCCTCACCCTGCTGGCCATGTTGCTTTTGATGCAGCCAGGATACATTTGGCTTTCTGAGCTGTGAGTGCACATTGTTGGGTCATGTCTAGCATCTAATCCACCAGCACCCCCAAGTCCTTCTTGGCAGAGCTGCTCTCAATCTGTTCATCCAACAACATGCATTGATACCAGGTGGGGAACTGTGTCAGAGTTTATAGAAGTCCAGATAAATGGAATCTGTATCACTTGCCCACTGATATAGTCACCCTTTCATAGAGGGCCACTAACTTGGTCAGGCAGGACTTCCTTAGCTGAAGTCTTGCTGGCTGTTCCAAATCACCTCCCTGTCCTCCCTTAGCATGACTTTGAGGAAGATCTGTCCCATGACCTTCCCAAGCACAAACTGACAGGTCAGTTTTTCTCAGGGTGCAGTGGTAATGATGGAAGAGGCATAGGCAGGGAACATTCCTTGGGTTGGATCTTATTGTCTCACTTTAGCATTCTCATTCCTCACAGACTCCTGCTAGAGCAATGTGCCTTCTGGCTTGTAGTGAGATGTTGTCAGTCTCATCTACCACAAAAAAAAAAGTGATAGCATGAGAGGAAGAGACCTTAAGTTGTGCCAGGGGATGTTTAGATAGGATATTAGGAAAAATTTGTTCACCGGAAGAGTTGTCAAACATTGGAACAAGCTGCTCAGTGAAATGGTTAGTCACCCTCTCTGGTGGTATTTAATAGACTTGTGGATGTGGCACTTAGGGACATGGTTTAGTGGTGGACTTGGCAGTTTTAGGTTAAGAGTGATCTTAGAGATCTTCTCCAACATAAGTCTGATTCACATACCACACTTGCAACCTCTGCAAGTGATTCCAGTAACCCAGGCAAAATATGAATGCCCTGTGACTCATTTTGATTTTCTGTTCTGTCAGTGTCCATGGGCTAGAAGTGCTCAATTAATCCTAAATGTTCTTCATTGGTGCTTCAGAAGCCAGCAACCCAAAGTGTTGAATAGCTTGTGATCTATCTTGCTGCATTGTCTGGTCTTATAATGGTTTCTGACAGGCTAAGGAAGAGCATCTACAACAAGTGGGCAGAGCATGAGAGTCTGTGGATAAAGATGTGAGAGGAAGGAGAATGGCCCTTCCATAGATGTGGCAGGGAAAGCAAAGCTGTCATCTTGAGAGATATACTTTTGCTGAAAAGTGCGATCTTGAATTCAACTTTTAAAGAGATTGTCAGCATGTGTCAGACTCCTCATTACGTGCTTTGTTCAGGCAGATGGGGGCCCAAACCCCTCCAGACCTCAGGGTCGCTTGGCAAGCTTCCTAGTCCAGGGGAAGTAAGTTATAACTTACTTCTAAGTTATAACTTAGGCGGTTATAACATCTACTGGGGACTTTCCTGGGATAACCACCTCAGCAATAGCAGATTGGGCAGCAAGAAACTTGACAAGAAACCAAGTCTGAGGAAACACACAAATATCAAAAGGAAATCAAGTATTCCAAGAGTTTTCCTTGGTGTGGGACTTTTTGTTTGTTTGTTGGTTTTTTTTTTTTTTTTTTTTTTTTTTTGTTTGTTTGGTTTTGGTTTAGTTTTTGTGCTCTTTTGATTTGTTTTGTGGGCTTGGGGGGTTATTTGTTTTTATTTTTGTTTGTTTGGGTTTTTAATATTTTTTTCTTTATTTGTAGGGCAGGATGACGCCTTCATATTTTTTTTTTTTGAAGCTACCTATAAGCATCAAAAAAGTACTTTTTAATATTATCTTTTTTTGTGTATGAAACCTTCCCCCAGAATGTAGCTTGAAGAAGACATCCTGGGCATTCAATTTCAGCACAATTTTAAGCATTCCAAGCCTAGTGTTTTGCAGCTTTGGCTTCTCCATAAATTGTACTGAATCTTCTCAGGTTTTCTGACTGCACTTTTAGAATGAGTTTTGGACTCAGAAAAAGAGATTCATAGAAATATTGTCCTTTGTTTTTCAACTTTCCTATGGGGCAGAGGGTCTTGCAATGCTGTTTGCAAGATCATTTTCAAAGTCGTCTCTTGTCCCTTTGAGATCTTTCTTTGTGTTTCATACTAGCATTTTTACACTCAAAACCAATAAAGGAAGTTGCTCTTAAGGAAAACTCTTAGTATTTTTAATGTCTCCAAATAAGAAACTGGTACTCAGTCACAAATTGTCACATTCATGCTCAGAATTTGGTTTAATGAAATTTGGTTTAACTAACAGATCATTCAGAAATGTTATCAAATCTTTGATAGTCTTGTCAGTATAAGGTCAGTTTCATCATTTATGTCCAGACAAAACCACCTTATAGAATCTTATTACAGCTGTGAGATATCATGAGGATCAATCCTGCTCCTACAAATCCTGTGTGGATATCAACTTCTGGTGATTTAAAAAAAAAATATATATTTTTCATTCTTATAGAAAATCAGTTCGTATATCCCCCAGTATTTCCCTGTTCCCAAGTTTTTGTTTAATATAGGTCTCACCTATGTTTTTAAATGCAGAGAGAGAGGTATGTTGCCTTGAAGCGATTTTGTTTAAAATGTAGAATCTGTAATTATAATCCTGTAAATTTATAGATATGCTTATAATTAAGTTTTATATACACTGATTTTTTGTTTCTAAGGTTTTTATGGCTAGGAATTTTAAGTCTGTATGTCTGCATGCTCTCTTATGTTATATACTAATGATAGCAGTTGTCATTTTATCTATAATAAGATTTTCAGTCTATTCAGTCTGTTGAGTTAGTAGAGTTTTCACTGTGAATATTTACTGTACTTCAGAAAGACTTTACCTATGGTTGCAAGCATGTGTCTTGGTTCAAAATTATCCAGTACCAGAAAACGAGCTGTGGTATAGAAAATGATAGTTAAATTTAAAGCCTGAGATCTTGTCAGGAATCTCCTGCATATTTAAGATAGAATGCTACATATAGAACAATGGGAGAGATCCCAGCTCTGCAAAAGTTACTGCTAGTGCTTTCAGTGAATCCAGGTTTCCACATCATGTCTTCCCTGAGGATAAACAGACTCACCTGGTCTTAAAATCAAGGCATCTATTCTTATTCTTCAAATTAATAGCAGTGGGGGGGCACATAGTCTCATTGTCTGAGGACATAGCAAAGTACAAATAATATGAATTGTAGCTGTACCTCTTTTAAAAAATTATAAAAATTTAAAATATAATAAGAACCAACATAACTTTTTATGTTCTCCAACCAACTAGAAAGAGGCATGGATATCTGGGATTTGAGAAATAGAAATCTTTAAATCAAAAATCTGTTTCTATATTAGTTTCTTGGAAATAGCCTGCTGGCACTCATACAGGATTAAGAGGACCTTAGGTCAAAACAAATGAGAGAGAACTGTTTGCAATGTGTTGGTGATATGAATAAATGTAAAAGATTCCTGTGTGGAATCTGACAGCTTGCAATTTTGTGACAAACCACAGGACTATTTTGGTTCAGGAACCTGCATTATGATATAGAAACTGCTTTCCAACCTAAAAATAATATATTTTCAGCTAAGGAATCAGCATTTTATATTTGGGCACAATATACTGTCACACTGTGTGATGTTGCTAATGATGTGCTATGCAAAGCTGATGAGATACTGGCTACTTGCAAAAAATGTAAAGTGACATTCTATGCACTTACCTTCAGCAGGAAAAGTCCTTGTAACATATGTCATGTAGTAACAATGATACAGCCAACTGACACCAATTAAAAAGTCACAAATGGTTGCTTTTCTCTAATGTTCAAAGAGCTCAAGGAATTTAGATGTGTACATTAAGGATCAGATGCTTGGTTGCATATTCTACAAACTATGTTTTAAACAAATCAGCATACAGATGGCTGTGACAATAACTACCAGGAATATTGAAGGGTGAACTGTCACAAAGTTTGACAGGCCATTGCATATTGAGAGTCTTTCCCTTTTGCTCTTTGAATAGTCAGTCCCACAGTATTTCTATACTCTGTCTTGCAGGCAGGTGGAGGGTGGGTAAGTATCCTGATTAAGGCAAGGGACAGGAGATGCATGAAAACTGCAATAAATATTTTTATCCTTCTATAAGTGTTTCCAGTTTGACCTTGGATAAACATTTAGTCAGTCTGACTTGGGTATCTGCCTCTGCAAAGCTTGGATACTACAACCTTCCAATCTAAAAATTTTCTGCATGTTAGCGAGACACTGAGGTACCATGACAATTGAATTACTACCATAGGATGAATTTAATTTTTTTTAGCTTATTTTGCAGTTGTTTGTTTTTGTTTTTCAATGGCTTTTGAATAAGCCTTAATTAACAGAAACCTGTAGAGCAAATTAGAGAATCTTGAACTAGTGACGCAGAACAGGAAACAGAAACATTTGGGGACAAAAGGATTAAAAAGTTCCCTGAAGAAGAAAAGAGGTATGAAATACACATCTGAACTTATCCAGAAATGCTGACAAAAAAGGAAAAAATGGCAGAAAAACACAACATGTGAAAAAATATAGAGAAAAAAACAAGAAGGAATAGACATGTGTTAAAAGTGCCAAGGTCACTTTTTGGAAGGCTGGAGAAATTAATTACAGAACTCTCCTCTGCACGCAGGTAATCAGATAGGACTGCATCTATGGATAGAGTTATCTGTAAAATTAATGGAGCTACTCTCAGCAGTTATGACACTGAGAAATTTTAATTCTCAAGGTATATGCTGGAGAACAAATACAACTAATAGCCAAAGGAACTCTGTATTCCTAGATGTGTTTAGCTGACATGTTTCTTAATCAACTATCCCCCAGAAGTACTTTTGGTGAAAGTAACTTTAAGTAATTAACATGGAGTTAATTAAAAAGTAGATTCAATTTAAATTAAAGGGAAAATATACAAAACTAGGACAGTCAGTAAGGTTTGGGATTTCAGAAGGATCTATTTTGATATGGGAATTAAGTAGGAAAGTAAGTTTTGTTAAAAAACCTTGAATATAGTCAACCTGAGCTTAAGAACTTGAGGTTTGAAGTTTTCCAAGTCAAAAGTGATGAATGTAACAGTAAGATGTGTCATGGCTAAAGAGAAGAGACCTTACAAAAAGAGGATTTATATGTGCATAACCCTTTTAGAACATATATAAGCAGAGGCATATGCATAATGGGAACAATGTATGACAACAATAAAGGTAATGTTTTAAAGTCAAGCTGAGATGGAGTTTGCTAGGAGATCTGAAGTGTCTTAAAAGCAGGTTGGCTTTCATCCCACTGCTTCAACTAGAAGACTATTCAAGATTTCCTGTGACCAAGCAATTCAAAGCTTCTTTTTTTTTTTTTTTTTTTTTCCACCAACTTGAAGACATTCAGGACCAATTTCACACTACTATTACTTGGGGAAAATATTTACCTTTGGTTTAACACTCTCTTCCCCCTTTCTGATGTTCTCAGGAAAAGCAGATCATCCCAACTGGATCTTCTGTTTTTTTTTTTTTTTTTTTTTTTTTTTTTTTTTTTTTTTTTTTTTTCCTTTAGTACTCTTTTAGTTTCATTGAATCATTGAATGATGGCAAAAGGAACTGTGGCCATTACCAAGGTGTACCATGAATAGTTCCCTATTGCTGGCTCTGACCTCTCATTTTATAAATTTGCCTTTCTTTGTGTCCAATACAGTGCTGATCTCATGGTCACCAACTAATAATCCTCCTACCAACCCTTGTATGATTTCCCAAAATAAATTTGCCTATCAATAAACCATTAGCAATACTAGGATGAAAGAAAAACTAGTTCAGATTAAATATTATGTTGATTAGTCCCAGCTGAGGAACTGGAAATAAGTTTTCAGTTACTACATTTTTCTGGAAACTGGAAGGACATTCCTAACTCACTGCCCTACCAAGCAGTAAGACTCTGATGTCCTTCTAAACATATTGCAGTAAAAAAAAAATCCTAAATATTTTTCAGATAGATTTAATAACTATAAAAGGCATTTTATGATATGTTGTCTGTAATTTGAATAGAAGACTCAAAATGTCTTCTCCCATTGTATGTTTCAGTTGATTCTTATTTTCTTTCCATGATTAGATTTCTCTCCATATTCTTTAAATAAAGAAGTTTTATTTCTCCTTTAGTCTTTGATTTACTTTGAAAAATACAGAAAAGCTGTTTGTCAACTTTTCTTCATGTTTTTGTTTGTTTTGGTTGGTTTGTTTTGTTTTTCTAACAGAGAAAGGTCAGTCCAACTGTTGATGCATCATCTCTGTTCATCTCCTTGAATTTATGGTTCAGTTTTAAGCAGCAGTTTTGAAAAGACAATGGCATTTCCAGGTTTGAACCCTGATAAAAAGCATGACACAGAGGGAGAAGAAATAAAATGCCTGGAAAATTAAGACTTATGGCAATGTAATGACCCAAGAAGAAAGCACTTCCACTATAGAGAATTCCCTACAGTAATTTTGGAAATCTCATTACAGACAGATCTTCTGTTACTTCAAGGATAGTTTCAAATACAATTTCCCTGCATTTCTATGTAATGATAAGAAGCTCTATCTGCTACTTAAGGCCCAACTCTTGAACATCTGTAATTCAGGACAGTGTGTAGAAAAAATAAAGAGTGTAGTATGCCAATTAAATCTCCCAGAAGACTGGATTACCACAGTTTTGTTTGATCATAGCCTTGTTTAGTGTTTTGCAGGGTAATAAATAGCAGAGAGATGTAATACGCCTGTGTCTTCAAGTTGGAGTGTTACAGTTTCACTTGGAAAGCCAATATTAGGTCTTTCATGTTCTTAGGGAGGAAGAAAAAGAATAAGGAAGACCCTTGTTCAAAATGGCTCAACAGCTGGCCTTTCCTTTTGAATGATAATGAAGGGGGAAAAAGGAATCAAACCTAGACTATATAATCATACTCTCTGCTATATGATCCTTTCCTCAAACCTTGCTTCCTTTAGCAGCTGAAACTAGATGCCATACCTTATTTTTAGCTTTTTAGAGATGCCTGGTGTTACTAGTTTGATGACAGAACAGCAGAGGACAAACATCCTTCTTGATGCAAAATAGTTAAGGGGAAAAAACAGCTGGTGACTGACTGGTTTAAGTGATTTAAAATTGTCCTCACAGATGTTAAAAAAAAATTATAGAGTAATTTTTCTGAAACTGCTGCTGGGCGCACACTGCATCAGTAATTAAAAAAAAAAAAAAAGTCAAACCCTATATAAAGGTTACCAATATGTATTTAATAGTATTGCTATTATTTTCTCATTAATCTGTTTTTTTTCTTCAAAAAGGATATATTAATTTATCTATAAAAATGTTATTGCTCTTTTGAAAAGATTTCTGCTGACTGATCTGTTATTTCACAGGATTAATTCTGGATGAAGGGAAAGCTACCACCCTCTGATTGTTTCTCTTGGGTGCATATGTCACCTTTCCTTTAAGTTAATAATTTCATAACCGGTGATATGGCTGGTTTGCTCATGAAAATAAAGGCACTCTGATCCTATATGTTATTTATCATTTGGTTTCACAAAGAGAGCACATTTTGATGTACAAATCCATTCTCAAACAAATCTGATTCCTTGCTAATCCATAGAATATTTTGATCTTTACTGGGTAATGAAGTCTTCATTTTTATGTGTAAAAAAATCTCATGTATAATACAAACAATATTATCTCTAAAACTGTGATACATCATCATACATGCAAAACCAAAGCCTTGGGTAAGACAGACTGGCAAGTTAGATGAACCACTTCAATTTTCCATCAATCAAATTATAGTTTATTGTTCAGCTGAACTACCTCAGGCAACACAAATCTAAAAACTGTCATTTTGGAAACATTACATTTTTTTTCTGTCATATTATAACCCAAGCCACAGCCATAAAAAAGAATGTCATACCATTACTGACTGTAATATTCCTTAATTTAAGAACAGCTAATTCATCTGCAATACATACAGTGTACCTAGGATTTGGAGGTTATTGCAGTGTTCAGTTACAGTAATCTTATCAAATCCCATTAGTACATGTATTATTTTTTAAATAATGGAGATTTTTACAAATTCAATTAAGAATTGAATGGTTGTTTATAACAGCATTTTAATGACTACATTAGAAATAAGGTTTACATTTCAGAATCATCTAATATTTCAATTATTTGGTTACTATGAACCCTAAATTGTTGGGAATTTAATTCAAAATTAGGTTTCTATGGCAGACACTTGATGAAATAATGTGGTGTCCTTTTTCTATTTCTTTACAGCAATGAGTGTCATCACTCTGAGGCTCAGAAGTTAGAAATTAATCCACTAAATGTTACAGGTCTGTTTGTGTTCTGTCACCCAAAATGAACCTATGCCCCTTTTGCTATTTAGGCAGTGGAATTCCCCTAACAATGAAAATCAGGAATGCAATGCTTGTACATTTTAAATGTTTGTTTGCCACTTACCCTAAATTTCTAAATGATAACTTTATAGTGTTCCTCTATTTATCCACATTGAAGTGCATATACGAGTTAAGGGAAGAATAAAGGGTGAGAATTACAAGGTGAGGTTACATTTCTTCCCTGCTTAAAATATATGACATTGAGAGTGTGAAAAGAAAGAGAGTTGCTAATAAAAGTATTCTTCCCTCACCATCTATATGCTTAAAAATATAATTATGTTAACCTAGGAAATCATAAACTTAATTAGGACACCATTCTTAAAATAATATGTGATGAAATTTAAAGATAACTGAAATGTTGTGAGAACATACACTTCACTGCAAAGATATATATCATGAGGACACCCGTCCCCCCCCTTAATTGACTACCTGCTAAAAGAAAAACCTGCTAAAAGAGCAGATTTACTGTGTAGTGAGGCAGTGAATTTAAGAGGTCTCTGCTGAATAAAAAACTGGTTCCATTGGTTGAGCCGGGCCATGTTCTTGAGCAAGTTCAGACATATTAACTGAGCTTTTATGTGCTTTTATGCACTGTTTATTTTTGAAAAATCAGGAATTTTCACTGCAACAATTACTTATGCACCAAAGCAATAAAATTCCGGTGGTTGATATTCACCAAATCTATGCTAAGCATATTCCAGCAAGGTTTATTGTACACAGTTTGTATGCAAAGAGGTGAGGGAAATCAGTGCAAGACTACTAAGTGTAAAGAATTTAATCAAGGTGTTTGCATTACCTTTTGGTTTTGTTTTTCTTTTAATCGAAATGGGTTATTTCATGTAAGGTGCAAATTTTCCTAAGGAATATATTTCTGCTCTTGTGATTCTTATAATTGCTGGTTATATTCATGGATCCGGTTACTTTTCTATTAGTCTAGTACACTGCCAAAAGAAGAGAGTAAATCCTTACAGAACTTTCTTTAGAGGATCACACAAAGGCTCTTGAATGCACCAGAATTTTTTTGGAACCCAAAATACCAGTCCTAAATTTTTAGTTTAAGTCACCTCATTCCCTATTCTTTGAAAGGTGTCACACTGATGAGTATCTTAAGAAGCAGTTAGAGAAGGTAGGCATCAGATCTTTTCGAACTAACAAACCTATAACTTCTAGTTTTGTTTGTTCTGTAACAACAATTTTTATATTTTATACTAGTTTGGTTCTCCTCCTAAAAAAAATTATTTTTCTTTGAGCTGAAAGAGGTCTTCTAATCACTTTTCTGTCTCAGATGTGAATTTTCCAGATCTAAATGAACCCTGAGAACGCGCAATCTTTATTCACAAGGTATGTAAAAGAGAAGCAGGAAGAGAGTACCATAAAACTAGTTACAATAAAAAAATTTGACTGACCTGTCTAAAATTCAGTAAGATGAGTTAAAATTGCTTCCTCTCAAGTGAAAACATAGTTTTTGTGACTCATTCCACTGACTCATGAATATATGTATATTTTCACTATGTCTATAAAAATTCTTGTTTTATCCTGTTTTACAGGAAGCTGGACTGGACTTTCTTACTGTTACTAGCTGCTGGCAGTGGAAGCACCCAAACCCTTGGCATATTCAGCCTTGCAATAAAATCCAGGGTGTTTCCTAGATACGGTATAATTAACTTCAAATGCTATGTTACAATTATGTTAGGGTGTGACTTAGACAAAATAAAGCATTTCTAAGTGAAGACTGATGTGCAGTTCTAAATGCACCCTTTTTTGTCTATAGGTACTATAAATATTTTAGAATATGATAGTACCAAATCAAAGCAGTTTATGTCCCTTAAATTCTAGATTTAAATTTTACAACATGAGATAGATTATTCTTGGTGGTATCTTTTTTTTTTCCTTTGATTTTATTTTTGGCTCATTTAAACTCTTGCTGTTTAAGCTCTGAGTAAAGCCTAGCAAGTCATAGCCACATTTTGCCTAGTTGCATTTAGGATTATGCATTAGGATTTGTTCAATCTTAGTAATTGTGTTGGTTTTATGCAGCCTGGTGTGAGAAGCTGCTAGAAGCTTCCACCATGTCTGGCAGAGCCAATCTGTGATGGCTCTGAAGATGGACATGCTGCTGGCCAAAGCTGGGCCAATTAGAAATGATGGTAATGCCTCTGTGATAACATGTGTGAGAAGTCAAAACAAAGGTGGCTGGTCAGTTTGAATTCCAGCCAGAGAAGAAAAGGAGGTGAGAACATGTGAGGGAAACAACATGGAGACACCCAGGTCAGTGCAGCAGGAGGGGCAGGAGGTGCTCCAGGTGCTGGAGCCAAGATTCCCCTGCAGGCCGTGGTGAGACATTGGTGAAGCAGCTGTGCCCCTGCAGCCCATGGGGATCCATGGGGGGTGCAGAGATCCACCCACAGCCCGTGGGGGAGGTGCCCACACCAGAGTGGGTGGATGCCTGGAGGGGGCTGTGATCCAGTGGGAGACCCAGTGGAGAGAGGGGGCCCTTGCTTCCAGGCTGGAGTAGCCTGTCCTTGGAAGATTGCACCTGATGGAAGAGTGACCCACGTCACAATAGTTTGGGGAGGACTATGTGCCCATGGGAGGGACTCACATTGCAGCAGTTTTGGGAGAACTGCTGCTCTTGAGGTTTGGAGCCGTGCTGGAGAAGTTCACAGAGAACTGTCTCCCATGGGAGGGACTCCACAGTCTCACAGGGGAAGGACTCCTCTTCCAGAGCAGCAGAAGAAAACCTTGGATGACGAACTGACCAAACCCCCATCCCCTGCCTCCCTGTGCTGTTGGTGGGAAGGAGGGAGGGGTTGGGGGAAGAGAAGGTGTTTTTTAAGGGCTTATTTTACTTCTCATTATCCTCCTCTGATATTGTTAGTAATAAATTCACTTTGTACCTCTAAATTGAGCCTGTTTTGCTCTTGGAGTGTTTTCTTCTGGTCCTTAACTCACGAACCCTTTGTTTAAATTTTTCTCTCCTCTGCCCAGCTATAGCAGGGGAGGGCGAGTAAGCGGCTTTTGTGGGTGCCTGGCATTTGGCCAGTGTCAAACCATGACTGTTACTAGGAATAAAGCTTAATAAAATTAATAGGGAAGCTCTCTAGTAGGCAGAATCTGACAATTATAGGTGTTTGAACATACCTGTTTCAGATCCTTTATAAATGCTATCAGCCAGTACATTTACGTGGATATACTCCGTTCTAGTTTGCAAGTACAGCTTCCAAAGTAATTTTTCTCATTTCCGTCATGCTAGTGAAAGAACCTCTAAAATGTGCTATGAGCTTTGCGGTTCTTTTCTTTAGGAAGTGTCTTCAATCAACCTATTTTTCTCTTCTTCCAACAAGTTGTAACTCGACTGCTTCCAGGTAAGTTTATTTTCACCCATTAGTTTGTGTGGCTGTCAGGATGTGATGCAAAGTGCACAGGTTTCAGTGCCATCTCAGCCCTGAGACCTTCCTCAGTGCCCTCGCTTCTGAGTACTCCATGGGCAGGAGAAGGAAGATAGATACTGGTATCTCTCTACCCTGTAGCCATGTTTTGAAGGGGCAGCAGCAGGGGCAGTTATCGACTTCCATTCACTTATCCAGACCATAGTGTACCTAACAGAGCTCCCTCCAGGGTGAAAAGCTTTGCTCTAAAACAATGGCCCTTTCTTATCATCAACTGACACACTGCATATGCTGAGAGTTACATCTCAGCTATGTCCTCTGCAATCTGCTTTCTAGAGAACTAATATTTTATACTTTTATTCCTTTGCTAACCACCTTATATTAGGAAAAATACAGGCAGTAAGAAACATGGATGTATTGAAATGGGCAAAAACTATAGTTCAGGCATTTTAAAGATAAAGAGTGTTTAGTAATAACAGTCCAGAAAAAAAGTGAACTAAAATGAAATTGTGAATGCATCTTTAATAAGAACCTGTGGACAGGTTCCATTTATGATCCTGTTGTAAGGACATGATCTCAGATTCTCCCTTCAATTTATAAATAGTGAAAAAAAAATCAATAAATAAGAATTCATTCATTTTTTCATTAAGCCAATGTGTTGGTAGAGAAATATGGCAGATCCCCAGGTATTCAAATGCTGCCTACAGCTTGCCTCTCTCTGAGATCCTTTTTCACATTTGTCACATTTTAAAATGCTTTAGAAGGTGATGATCAAACGAGGAGACAGTAAGGTTTTTAACAAGGCAGTCATTTTTAACTATCAAAGTTCTTTTCATTCTCTACAGATACATATTGAGGAAGACTGGATTTGTAAATTCAGGCCATGGCATTAAACACAAAAAAACCCCAAAAAAGAATTGCCTGTGACATTGTAATTTTGAACTGATTGGATCATCGGACAATGTTCTAAAAAAATTTTACAAGTTTGAGTCCAAACAGATCTTTTAGAGAACAGACTTACAACATTACACACACAAGTTAATCAAAGCAACATTTTCTCTTAGGTTGGTGAGCAGAGGAGGCATATAGGGAAAAGGAAAGAGAGAAAAAGTTTCTTTAAACAAGTGCATGCAAAGAACTAGAAAGTACTTTGATACTACTTTTTCCCCGAATAAAAATGTGGTCTCTTTTATGGAGGATGAAGCTGTAACTCAGTATCTTTGTGCTTCTGAGTGTGTTAATCCTAGACAAATGATGAGTATGGAACAGTACCAACGATGAAATCTTACAACTCTTTCATTTGTTAAGACATGGAGCACTATTTCTTTACATATTAAATGAAAGGAAAAATGCTATGAAATACCAAAGAAGATAAAAACTAGAAGCCAGAAAATGAGTGGTAGGCTTTGAAAATACATCATATTGTGGGAAAATGACCCAAATGTTCTAGTTTTTATGAGGGTGCTTGCTCCCCTTCTGACCTTTTTTCCAGATTTGTATTTGGAACTAGAAGGATATATTTCCCCTTTTGGAAATCTCTTTAAGAAGGCCTGTGGACAACATGTGTTGGATCAAATGTTTCAGAACTTTAAGGTCTTTCAAAGCCTTTTTTTTTTTTTTTTTTTTTTTATTGCAGTTCTTTTCATTACTACTCATTTTGATGATGGTTGGTTGAACTGTATGGGAAAAAATGTGAACCTGCTCAAAGATCATTGGTTAAAAAATCTGAACCAAACTGAAGCCGATATTTTTCATAGCATTTCTCTGTTTCTGTTTTAGAAGCTCAGAAGCACAAGTGGTGTGTGATATTTTTTGTCTGTATGTGTGTCTTTGTATGCTTTTGTATCTTACACATAAAGACAATGTTTGACTATGCTATAATTAGCCTGAAGCTGGTCCACATTTCTCTGCCATGGTCACTAGGCAGAATGTGACTATCCCAAAGACACAGGAGCTCTTTCTGGATATGAAATAAATTTTTGTATTCTTAGTTTATTCATAATTTTGTACTATTCTTGCCCACACTGTGGTATTATATATATATATATATATATATATATATATATATATATATATATATATATACAGCAAATGCAAAGTAAAAAATATCAACTATTTAATTATATTTTGTATGTACTTCACGATTTGTGAAATTTTGAAATATATTTCCCAAATAGTTGCCCTTATTACAGACTGCTCCCTTAGAACTTTAGTGTCTCTATCTTTCTCTTTTATATGTATGTATATATGCATATAATGTGGTATCAGATTCACTGGCAAAGATCTGTATTCACTAAAGATGACAGAATCAAACTCTATACCAATGAGACTATTGTTATATATACAGCTAGTGAGGCAATCAACAGAATTAAACAACTGAGATAGAACAGTAATGTCAAAAAAAGTCAAATAAATCAATTTATTGTTAAAAGAGTAATCAACAGTTCTTGATATTTCATGGTGGTAAGGAAAGAAGTAAGCAGTGTATTTGCATGCAAAAATATTTAATTTAAATAATGGGAAAAACATTCTTATTAGAAGAATAATATTTGAACAGTTACTCAGTGAGGCTGAGAAAGCCCCTGTAATGGCTATTTTTAAAGAACATTAGACAAATGCCTACCAGTAACACTGTGCAACTGATCCCATACAGAGCAGGGGCTCTGATTAGATGACCTCTGATTAGATTAGATGACCTCTTAAGGTCCCTTCCAACACATCTCCATGAAGTTCTGATTGAAACAGGCCCAACACAAATATTTATCAGACTTTTTTTTTGTTCACATGGTTGGTTACTTTATGATTCTCTGAAAGAACAATGAACTGGAAGGAACTGACAGCAAATGTTTTAATTTGGCAGTTTAGGGGAAAAAAGATCTTTGCATTTATTTTGATGTCTGTTACTGGCAAAAAGCACAAATGAAAAGCTGCCAAAATGTCTTTGAGACAAATTCAGCCAAGTAATTCTCTTTCAATGTGAGACATATGATTAGGTCTACAGCCAATCTCTGAAGTCTTTACTTGTATCTTTCACATTACCACTTTGAAAAAGTATTTTGCTACAGTATACACAGAGACAGGCAGATATATGCATCCACTTTCTTTAAGCAGTCAAACTGAGAAAAATATGACTAAAATTGTATTATGCTGGTGCATAAAAATGCTAAGTTACAGTCAACATCATTAAGGAAAGCCAGAATAAGGACAATGGTCATATCTATTTATTAGGTCTATTAAACTACTTCCAGTTGATAGTTAAAACTGTACTCATACAGAATTATCGGACCACCATTACTGGAAGCACCATTACATGACACTTATCTCTGAAGTCAGGAACTGCACATCAAGTGGTCACAAAAAAGTTGAAAAATACCAGCCTCTGTTTTGACTTTTCTTCAGAAACAGGGTAGACAAAGCCTTGGCAACTCCAGCTACAGGGTGACTTCAATCGCTTTATTTCCAGCCCTTGTGTGGGTGCTGGAGAGGAAAGTCAACCTCATAGGCATCTTGCAGTCTTTGGGATGGAAAGGCTGGGATTCCTCATGACCTTACATGCATCAGACGGAAGAAAAACGCCTCTATTCCATGCACATTCATAATAGCCAGGAAAATATAACCTTAAGTGCTGGCTGTGATTCTCCGCAACAGTCAGAGAGATGGACTTCCCACTCGCTTCCATAAAGTCAAGGACGCTGGTAAGATAAGGCTTGAGTGCCACATTGGATGATACCCAGATGTACTGAAATTCCAAACATAAAACCAATGCAAAAATACCCCAACCTTTTAGTTCTGTTTTCCAAGTAAAGAAATCTTTAAGCTTTGCTTAGAGAAGAGGCTTTCAAAAATTATGGCTCTTTAAAGACTCTGTTATTAAGAAGTATGATGTCACAGATGGTGGCTTGAAAACAGGTATTTACAGCTACTTTTTTTTCCTAAGGCTTAAAGTTGTCAGGAAATGATCCAAATTACTTAAAGTATTACAATAATGCCTTAATCACTTGCACTCTTTTTCTTCCTACCATCATCATCAGCAAAATCAAAAGCAGGCATAACTCCATTTTCTCCTGAGAATCTCATAAAACTGTTTCAACATTCTTGTTTAATCTATGTATTCCAATCATATTTTATTGCTTCTTCAGGTTCTCCTTTTAACATATTTTACCTAACTTGTTTTCAAAATTGTAACTTTATGCATTTAATTTGCCTTTGACTATCTTCCAGTTTTAATTAATACCTTCACATTCAAAAGTCTTTGAACAGTTATTTGGGCCAGAAGTCGCTTTGAAATCCTGAATTTCAAGTGTAAACTTATTTGGCATCATAATGTATTAGCACTTAAGAATTGCAATGAAATAAGAAGCAGCCTTACTATTTGGACTAATAACTGTTAGGTCATCAGTTAATCCTTTCTTATTTTAAAAAAGTGAGTAAAATTGCACTTAAAATATAGCAGTACCAAGCATGTTCTTATCAGGCAGGATGGTAACTGATACAGTTCAGTAAGGTTGTAAACAACTGTTACGCTGCACACAAGAAGATTTGAAATCTCAGAATCCCTTTCTTCTGCAACCCATGCCAGGAAAAATAAGAATTAAGTGTGCTGAAACTTAATATTTTGGAACTGCTCTGGCGTGGGCGTAAGGCAAAAGCAAGAGGTTTTTGACAAATTCAGGACAAGTAGTTTGCATACAAATGAACAATTTGTTCTTGAAAATGTTCTTTCCATCTTGTTTTACTATTAAGCACAGTCAGGGACAATTGTTGGTAAAAATTGTGATGATTATCATGAAAATTTTGGCAGTGAGAACCAGTGAGAACTTACTGTGGGAGGATGTCAGCCCTTCCAACTTTCTGGTCAACATCTAGGAGCAACTGCAAAAAATCACCCCAAAAAATTAAGTCCCAGGCTTTTACCCTACATATGGTGAAGGACAGGATTTTTAGGATCTCATACTGCATAGGCTTACTCATATTACTAGTACTGAGCCCTACGTGGTAGAACTTATAGACTCAAATTTTTAGGAAGCTCCATTAGGTAGAACAAAGAATAAATTTTAGGATGAGTCTTCAACATATGACTTTTCAGTGCTTTTAGCAATTTCAGATATTTTGGAATACCCTTGCACAGGAACTGATATTTTTTTTTTCTGGCCACCATTTTATCTCCACTTTTACTAGATTTTTGCATGATCAAATACTAACTTGATTTTCTTCAGTATCCATATGCATTGCTGTTGAACTGGTCAAAGGATACAGTATAATATTTATATAATCTTTCTTCTCTTATAGGGGTTTCAAGTCGCCTGTAGGAGGAAAATAGACACCTGATCTAGCAAAAGGCTGCTGCTACAAACATAGTAATGACATAGTAATGATCATGTACCAAATGCATGCTTTACATCACGTGGCTGTGGCATTTCCAGTCCTAGATCAAGAGCTCTGAAGTAAGATTTACTGTATTGTCAAGTCATGGCCTGAGGGTTTTAAGCAGCTTGATTAGAAGATTCATACTGTCACATACTAGGATCTGTTGAGTGCGATGAAAGGTTAGTATTTCACACAATGATTTGCAAACCTTCAGCTGAAATCCAGTAGGTTTTGGTTTCTTTTTTTTTTTTTTCTTTTTTTTTTTTTTTTTCTTTTTTTTTTTTTTCTTTTCCTTTTCTTTTCCTCCTGGGAGAAGTGGATTGTGTGTATTTTTCCTCCAAGTTTCACTAGGTCATTTGTAATTGATACCACAGCAACTTCTGGTCAGCATGTCATACATCCTTTTCTAGCATAAAACCAACATACTAGCTCGTACTAAACTTGTTCCTACTATGTCTAGAGTAAGAATACTAAATCTTTATGTTCAATGTAAAATTTTAGTGAAATAAGAATTATAAATAAGGACAGATCTCTGCTTCATATAATGGAAATTGAAACTAGAATCTGTAGTCAGATATTTCACCCATTTACAAATGGTGTAATTCTGCTTCAAGATAAAAGTGGATCTCATAAAAGGATATTCAAGTAATAAAAATAGCTTGATTCAGTCAGGTCAAGATAGAAAGAAGGTTGTTTCTAAATCAAAAATACAAGCTGTCTCTCAGGACTCACTCTTGTCTAGCACTGAATGTTCCCCCCATCCTGTTTACTCTTAGATGCTACAGATTCCTACAGAAGTTAAAGAAACATGTTGCTAAAATCATTAATGTATATTAAACAATTCAGGAGATTTTACCTTTGTGGTATTTTTACTAATTTTTAAATTTAGTTTTTTATTTTCTCAATTTTTGGTAAGTTATTTAGGTGAAGTATCAGGACTATAACTGTTAATAAACACTTTTTTATTTTGCCCCTCCCCCCAGTTCCTTCCAAAAAGTAATTTTTCTAAATAAAAATCTATCTCATTTGACATGGGAAGTGTGACTGCTATCAAGTTATCTATTCTCAATCTTCTCTTTCCATTTGCTTTACTTACAATGTAAGATATGCTACATATTTTGGGAGACAAATTCTTGGAGATGCAATACAAAAATTAATGCTTAGACTAGAGCCTTAAACTAAATAGTGGTGCAAATAAGAAGCCAACACAGTCTTTAGAATAGTCACATGAAGCAGTCTGACTGTCTAATAAGCTGCCTGGCTGGCCAAGAATACCACTAGAAAAAAAAATCACACTTCAAAGAACCAGGAGGGTGTCTTCAACAAGTCAGAAATTGGTTTTTGACCTTTCTGACTCATGTAAGCTTTCAGGATTCCCACCTGTGGTTTCTTTTCTAAATGATTTGATGATAAAAAGATAATATTTTTTCTTCTTTTGAATTGAAGAAACTCCTCCCTTTTTTGTATTGGCTATAATACTGCTGCAGCCAGCTCTGTCTAGTATTGCCCTTTCTGGGGTAGAAATAAGAACTGTGTCTGCTACATTTCTCTGCATTCATTTCCTACAATATTAACAGCCTGAGTAGTAGAAATCTTCATTGTAATTGCACATCAATATATAGTTGCTGCAAAATGAACACTATAACCAGTTTAAGGTTTGGGGTTTTTTTGGGGGGATTAGATAAATTCAGCATAAGTGATGGTTTGTTTTTTTAAAGAAATAAGACATGAAGTTTAAAATGCAGCATTCACTGAAGTTGATATTTTCAAAAGGCAAGTTAAAGTTTGAAGACTGCCATTTTCAACAGCTGGGACAGAAGCCTGATTTTTGAAAGTACTGTCAGTCATGCCTCTTAAATGGGCACCACCAATCTGAATTAAAAAAAAAAATGGAATTAACTGGCCAGACTCAAAATCTTGGAGTTAGCTCATTTAGGGGTTTATTTTTGCTTTAATGCAAAATGCCAATAAAATCAAAACTCAGGAATAACCATCACTGTACTCTGTTTTTAATTATATGGAACATGCTAACTGAGTCTTCAAAAAGTACTAAGGTATTTTAAGCAAAGCCTATGTGGTGCCCAGGTCAGAGGATCTGCATATGCTTAAGATGCTTAACACTTCACAAAACTAAACATCTGGAAGTGTCCTGCTGTAGAAATAGATTAAAACATAAATTGGAAAGAAAATGCAAGTAATAAGAAACACCAGAACTTAGACTCATTTGGAACAAAATGACTGAACAAAAGATTGGAATCCATAACTGAGATAAAACTAGCGGGTGACTTGTTAAAACCCCCCACAGGATGCTAAGCAATTTTTTTTTCTCAATCCTTCATTTTTATTGGGAACAAGATAACCTTCTCCCTCAATTTGTGATCTCCCTGCAAATAATCAAGAAGATTACAACTTCTTTCTGTTTTTAACTTTCATCCTGCTGAGAAACTCTGAAACACTTTCAGCGGGTCGTCCAGACAGTACTAGTCATTATGTATAAGAAGAAGCACTGTTGAAGTAGTATGTATGAGAAATGGAAAACAATTTTGATGGTAGGAGCTTAAAAATCATACAGAATATTGCTGAAAGTGCAATACAAAGTAGTACTGAGAAAATTTGTGAAGCTGTGGAAACAGAGTGAAAAACTCAGTTGTTGATTCCAGGAAGTACTTTTTGCTTTTTCTTTCTAAAATAGTTGCACTGCTTAACAACGTAAATAATGTTTTCCTGTACCGTAAAGCTCTGTTTTGTCTTGCATTTTTGTAATACTTTACTAAAAAACTGCTGTCTCCTTCTATCTGTGGTATCTAAATGGACTATGGGGAAAGTTTCTTTTGCTAGGACTCCCCACTTCATTTTCTGTGATGCAACAACACATGTGGGTCTGCTCTGCTTCACTTTTCTCCTTCTCCCCCCAGACTCAGATTTCTGACCAACAGCTTCAACATATCCTGCCCTTCTATCTTTTGGTGTACTGGGTGTGTTAATTGTCAAGAAGAGTCTGAAAGGCATCAGTGGGATATCAGCTCATCCCCATGTGTTTTTACTGTGGCTTGAACATTCACTAGGATCATTCTGGCTGCAAGGATTTTCAGGGGGGGATTTACTGGTTTGCTGGGACACAAATGAAAGGAAAATCTAATTTGAATTTGAAAAATATAAGATGAAGAAGATACATTTCATAGCTGGATCCTTTTTAACCTCTATTTTGCAGCATTTTATTTATATTTTGTAGGTGCTTAAGAGGAAATTATATTTGTTATCTAGACAATTCATATCAAAAACCTTAAAATTTTTAAAAGAAAAATAAAATATTTTTCTAAACTGCAGGGATCAACTTCTCTAACTATTATTAAAAAAACACTTAGGTCAGGATGGAAAAACTTTAAATTTAATATGGCTCCAGAATACTTCAGATATTTAAAATGCCCTATTCAGTGTTTATGACAGTGGCGTGGTACAGCAAAAGTAACTTCAGTGTATTGTGAATAATACAAATACAGCTCTCAGTGTAGTTCACAGAAAACCTCCCACTTACATTACTGAGAGCAGAAGCAGGCAGCCCTAAATTAGTAATAGCTGATGTGTCATTAGATTTATTTTCTGCAGCCTAGGACCACTTCTATGTGCCATGATTCATTGCAAGTTCCAATGTAAATTATGAATCCAGGAGAAACTGGTACTTATACACTGCAAGTTGCAATGACTAGAATTTGTGTTCTGCATCTTGTTCTTTCTTCTAAATATGGACATTAGGTTAACAGTAAAAATACTGTTTCAATTCCCATCTCCTTGCACTTGTTTTATCAACATACAGTGTTTCTCCATTGCACAGAAGCTTTCTCCTGTCTCCAACCTATGCACTGTAATAACCTAAAATTCAGAAATTAGATTCTCCTTTCCTCAGCCTTCTCCTGTGCTGAGTTGGTGAGTTTTGTTACCAAAGTGAATTCAACCCTAGAGCTGGCCAAGTTCAGTGCAGAGTGAAGTGATTTCCATGTTGCTTGTTCAGTGACTCACTGTGACAATAATGCAGCATGGGTTGGTATGGTTTTCAGAGAGCTGGCCTTGCATCAAAATCTGTTCTCATTAAGCACAATTCCCAATGAAATTCAAAGCACAATTAATGACCACAGAATTTTGCCAAAAGCAGTAACCACTAAACTAAATGAGACAGTGTTGATTATGCAAATAAACAGCCACCCTGGAAAGCTTGTCTATTGTCTAAAACTATGCATTTCTAGGATTATTTATGTTATGATACTGATCAGAACTGGAATCCTATTATGCTAGATCCTATATAAACACAAATTACAGGATGGCAGTGTGATTTGATATAAGATTCAATAAGTAACAAACCACAAAAAAGGGTCTCAGGTCTGAGGGAATTTTGTGCATATCCAGTTTATTCATTATCTAACAATATTTATAGTCTTTAAAATTTTGTCTCTAGTAATTGAAGGACAGCTTGAAATTGAAAATAGATAACTCAGTTCTGGCAATTAAATTAAAAGGTTTGCCACGTGAAAGCTGTTGATACTGAAAGTATATTTATTTTATTAAGGAAAACATGAACTTTTTATTGGATGCCAAAGTAGGCCATACAGCACATTTCAGTGGATTACACTTTTGCACCAAAGTCTTTAGCAAAATTAGAAAATCTTGCACAAAATATTCAATTTTTCGTTGTAAATTACTGAAATGTGCACACAGATTACAGATTTGGTGTCTCAAAAGACATACCACTGAAGGAACCATAAAGCAGGAGAACAGGTGTTTCACCTTGGAAAGAAAGATTTAACTCTTACCATTTATAAAAAGAAAATACAAAAGCCACTTCTGAGTCTCAATCTGTTATCTCTTCTACTCTCTGGTTTGCATATATGCCTATTTGCTCATTTAAAAAGTCATTTCTGTCTTAATCAAAAACCGGAAACTTGAAGTGGAAATGGTTTACTGGTTATATAAGAGAAACAGTTAAATTCTCCACATTCAAAAAGCTGTTTCCTGCACAAAGTGATCTGAAAAATGCTATTTAAGAAACTACATTCCTGCAGGTGCAGAAAACTTAGAGTTCAGTCCCAAGATAAGTCCACACCAATGAGAGAAACAGACAACCAAGCTGCCAGTAAGAAATACAACACTTGAGTGATACTCATCACAACAGTAAGTTACACAAAAGGATCTTTGATCAGAGGACTAATGGTAAAAAATTATAGCTTTCCTTTGAATGCTATGGGCCAGCAGATCTGACCCTTGCTGTATGTAGTGAGCTCTGTGTTGTTGGAATCCTAAATTCTTTAGCAACACAATGAGCTAGACTGAAATACTGTTGCAGGCCTTGAGCTTTCCTTCTAAAGAATCCACATGCTATGCCTGCACTGACTGCCTGGCATCACTCTGTCCAGTGGTGGTGAATATACATCACACACTACATTTTTTAAATATGTAACACTCCAGTATTTTACTCAACAACACTGTACACATAAAAGGCCAGACAACAGATTGGAGTTTCTCCCAGGAAATATTAGCTTCACACCTTCCTTTTTTTTCCCTCCAGGTGTTTTTATCTTTTTGTCAGTGAATATGATAAATTTTTTGGAGCCTAAAGTACTTTTCATTCATCTCTCCTTTCTTTGGGTTCTATAGTCAAAGAGCAAGAAATTGGGGAATTTTTTATGGGGACAAAGAAACTCCCAAAGGCATTAATTTTTCAAAGGATTCACTTAGTGAATGACTATTGCAAATGCCTAACAAAAACATTGCAGTCTATAAATCTGTTATTCCTTATAAATTTGGAACTTCAATATATTTTCAATTTTTTAAAATGTTATTTTATTTTTTATGAAAGCTACTGACATATTGTTTCTCCTTTCTTAGAAAAAGACACTTTTTAAGCTGTTTTAAGGTAAAATTTCAAAACAATTAGTGGGAGGTACATATAATAACCCAAACAACAAAGTTTTATATAATTTCATCAAGATGATATGCATAAGGAAGCAAAGTATGGAAACATACCTTGTAAGTTCTACCTTTCCCTTCTACTTTAAGCACCGTTTTGGAAATGTAATTCAGAATACTATTTCAAAGGAAGGAAACACCATATTCCATGCTTTCACCCATAATAAAAGAATATACTTGTGAAGCTTCTCAAAAACAGCAAACAAGTAATGATGCATGGTTGCCTTTGCTTGCCACAAGTTGCTGTTCTACGTGAACAGAGCATCATCCTCCTCCTTCAGTGAACACTGCATTACAACAGACCATTTCCTGCATGATCAATTATCCCATTATAGTGTAAAAACAAAATTAAAGTAAATCCAAACAGTATTAGGGTTTTGTGTATTTTTATAGAAAACAAAGCTGATACAGCTTTCTCAGCTGAAATTGTAGCCAATACTTATAGAGTATAATATTGTTTACAACAGGTTCAGCCATTGCATTGCACTTGCTTTTCAATGGATTAGCTAAATGACCATCAACAGATTAAGTTTTTAAAGTCAGTCCTTTAACTTGTTTAGAAAGGACTGGAACAAGTTCCAGGATTTTTTTTCTATAATAGTACATTTTTAACATAGAAGCCAACTATAAATTGTGAAAACACACACTGTGGACTGTAGTGACATTCTTGCTAGGTCTGTAGTTATGGAAGTGGTAGGAAGGGGATGCATGCAAAAAGAAGAGACTGGAAGTATTTTCTGCATGCCAGATCATTTCCTGCATTGCCTAATTCAGTGGCACTCTTAAGTTCTCTCCAGAGGACTTTGTTGAAATACTTGAAAATCTATGGATAGCAAAAGTGAGTCTTGAAGCATTTTTAGCACTTGTTGACTGAGCATTTTTTCACTGCTCCTGAAATAAGTTACATTCAGTAACACAAAATTAAACAGGAGAATTATAAGGTAAATGCTCAATTTTTGCAGTTATTAATTCTGAAAGAGGTTCATCCAGAGGTTTCCTCTTTCTTGAGGAAATGGATTATGTAGGACCACCTTTTCTTCAGCAAATGTCAGTGAAGGAAAAGGTTAGATATCCAACTCTGGAAGAGAAGGGCCAACTTAGCTCTTGCACATCCTGCTGTAAAGCTGAAGACAGTCCAACCAAACCAAAGTGAAGAGCAGCTGATGGTAGGTGCACCAAGGCCAAAGTTTTTCATGGAAACATACATGCATACATGCAGCACTACCACAAATAAAACAGTATAATGCAGCACGTATGTTCAACACTACTTCAGAATTTTTGCTTTGGACTCTACATGAAGTGAAATCAAGCCTCTAGCTGAATCAAAAGATCTGTGTGATTTTGCAACAGTGTTTATCTAGTTGTTTAAGGAATTCTTTTACACAGTCTCTAGAAAAGCAAATGAATACTTAATTCATATGTCACACTGTATCTTCAGCTAAAATGCTCACTGCTTGAGTATTCCTGCTTCATTTTGCATAAACTGACATCATATACTGAAAGAGAAAGAGGGCCAATGTGCTTCTCAGAAACCAAGTAGTCATGAGACTTCACCTGCCAGTACAGATATGCACATGTACACACATGTACACACATGTGCACACACACACACACACACGAACGCACACACATACACACACATGCATGCAAAAAATAGGAAAAAACGACTCAGCAATTGCAAGAGTCGCAATTTACCATGGAAGCCTCTACTTAATATTCCGCTTGATCTGCCAAGTTTATAGCCTGGCAAATCTGAATACAAATGTCGATGCAAATGAGGATTCATTATTCTTACATCGTCTTTGTGTTGAAGCTTAATGTAACTTGGTTCCTGTGGTTGCTCAGGGAATGTAGATTGCAAGACAGGAGGAAAAAAAAGCCTCGACAAAACCCAGAGAAGCAAATAGGAAAAAGAAAAGTAACAGAAATGGAAATAAATGGAAAAAAATTATCCTAACGTTTTAGACTAGCAAAACATCAAACCAGTGCATTACATTCTCCCCCTATTTTCTTATATAAAGTACATTTGCTTATCATTATCAGCATAGAAGGAGTTAACTAACCAAGACCATTCTCCACAGAGTCAAAACATAACAATCCTCCTTTTACTGATTATACAATATTGTGCCCATTGTAAAGTCAGTGCCCCATTTATCTGAAAATTTTAACATTCTTTCATAATTATAGAGCTCATCGGCTGGTAGAACCTGTACATTTATATCTGTGAGAAGATTATAAATGAATTTAAAACCACCCCACCATTTCTGCTTCTTTCATTATAAATTACTGCTGAATAATTCAAAAACACGTTAAGAAAACTACAGTACTATTAATAAACTATACAATGAAAATCACAATAGTTTAAATCATACATTTATTGTCCCATTTATAGCCCATCACAAGCGAGGGTTGAAAAGTACCAAATTAGAGAAAACATGAAATGCTGCAAAATTATAATTAGATCCTCGGTGCCACACAGTACATTGTTCTGATGAATCTTTTGTACGGCTACCTTATGCTTACATATAAATACCTTCTCAGTAAATAAAAATGTACTGTAGGCTTGACTTTTAGAGAAGCTGTAAAGCTTAGCATATGCGATGATCCCAAAGTCAATGCTGTAAGGCTTGCTTCTTCATCCATAAATAAAGCACATTTGCATCCATTCAGTCAAATTAGCTCCATATAAAAAGGTGGTTATAATTAGCTCCTCTTTCAGGTTCACGGTTAAAACTCAAGCGTGCCTGCCGTCTTGATTAAATCCACCATCGTCTTCCAATAGCTAGTGCTAATTCTTCCAAGGAAATATTCAGTTGAGGTGTTATTTTATTCTGCACTGCTGTTAGTTGTCTAATTTACGCCAAGTCCCTGCAGTGCTTTCCTTAAGCCATCCTCTTTGTCTTGCCTTTGAAATTTACCAAATCTTACAAGAAATCAATACTTAATTGATTATTCACTTTTCTGCAGCTTCAAACAGCAAGCACGCATAAGATCCTGGAGTAGTCACCCGATTTCCAATGCAGGAGGTTGCTTGGTGGCAGGGATGTGCAAGTATCCAACAGCAGGCATTCCACGGAGCTGTGCAGTGGCGTACAGTGCCAGCATCCAATAAAGAAAACGAAGATACTCTAACGAAGCAGGAAAAGTTCCCATGTGAGACAGATCCATATCAATGCTTTAAATAAAAAGCGGAGGCACTGGCTTTCAGATAGAAGAGACCATTCTCTTTGCAGCTATCCCTCTGTTCTTTCCTTACCCTTTTCTTCCTATGGCACTGGAGTGGAATATCCAAAGTGCCACCGAACTCACAGAACTCCACGTCGGAACGGGGGTGAGGCTCGTGCTGTACCTCTGACATAGAATAAGGATGGCAAGCACGTAACATTACGAAATGTAGGACAAATTCAGGCGAGAGAGAGAGAGGGAGAGCAAGAGACAGATGGCGGATCTGGCTGGGAGCCAAAGCCAGTGAAATGAATTACATTGCTGAATAACTGTACAACCATTGATTCTGCCACTTGTTGCTGCATGGCAAAAAAGGGCCCTGACGTTGGCAGGAATTTCCTCGCGTGTCACGCATGCCGCAGATAACTTTTCACACATAACTCGCTGCACCAACAGCAACATGCTACGTGTGTGTGTGTGAGTGTGTGTGTGTGTGTGTGAGTGCGTGTGCATGAGGGACAAAAGGAGAGAGAGCCAGAGTGCGTGTGGGGGGTGTGTGGGTATGTGCCTGTGTGCGTGGTGTGTGTGCCTGTGCGCGCGCGCGCGTGGAGGGGAAAACAATCACTGCAATCCAGCCATTTTGTTTAATGAAGAATGGAAGGCTGGCATTCAGAGACGTGGTTATGTGCCGCATATTAATGTGCGCTCTGTAGACATCCTCCCCCTTTTTAGATGAGTGGCACAGGAATGAAGCCCTCTATAGTGCAGCCACCGTGGGAGCAGGAGCTCACAAGGTAACATATCATCGCCGAACCTACAGACGTGGCATCCACCACTCCGCACAAGAACAAGTTGCTGTCAGATGAGGAGGAAAACCTGGTCCCATGGTTATGATGTTTGGGTGCTTTCGAAAAGATAGCCAGAGTCAAAGCAGATTGTTCAATAAATGCTTCGTACCCAGGATGAAGGGAGACATTATGGGATGCCCAGGGGGCTTTGGAAATCAAATACAATGTTTGAGTAGCACAATTTGAGGTACATTATAAAAAAGCAATTTGAATTGCCAATGAGGCGACACATATCTGCATGCTAATTAGACCTGTGTCAAGCTTAGTCTGCCGGGTTGTGTTGATGGCTAGGAATGCGCTTGTAACTCTGCTGAGAGATTGTTTCTGCATAAATTATCAGCTTTGTCCTACTGATCATTTTCTGCAAACAAACATGAAATGTAAGATCAAAAGGCAATTCTGAAATTAAAATTATTGATTGATAAAGCCTAGATTTCAGAATCTAATTAGAGGAGGCACAAACAAAAGCTGATATTATTACAGATTGTGCCTGAGCTAGCAGCCAGATTGTGCAAGGCTTGTAATTTATCTTTGTTTATGCAGCCAGGATATTAAAAATGTAATTAAAATGGTAAAATGATCTGATCAGAAATAGCCACCTAGTGGCAAGTATATTATTTTAAATGGATTATAAAAACATTGATCTGTGCAAATAAAAGGTTTTTTCATGACAAACATAGCAGCTCATTGAAATTTGCTGAGCAATTTGTCTTTTGCTAATAAGTTGTCTTTTGTGTTTTGTTCCATAGATAAGCAGCATCATTTATAACCCTCATTTGCACACTAATAAACATTCTGTTATTACAGGTGGTGTTGGGAACATCTTTCATAAATTATAGCATATGAAAATGGAAGAAAACAATAAACGGCTTTCTAGACATGCTTTTCTATATACATTTTGTAAAATTAGAATATTCATCTGACAGCAGCAGAAGTTGCTTATTAAATCACTGTATTACTCTATTTAAACTATGAAATGGTAGAAATGGTAGAAACATTGTCAATATGTAATTCAGCTCCTTGCCTACTTTGGCTACTTTAAAATGCTATACAAAACAGAGAGGGCCCAATTTACTAAGTTTGTGGAGATTCAAGTACTAAATTTCATGGCTATAAAGAGGCCTTTGTGACTTACACATTTTTAACCTCATTTAGTACCTTTCTAGAGTTGCCAAGTGGATTAAGCATTAAAAGAACAGATTTTTTAATTGCACATGGTATAGAAATGAGTTTTGAAATTTCTCTGCAATTGCGAGCTACGGACAGTGAAATGGCCAAAGGAAGTTCTGTTGTATGTTAATGAAGCTAGATTACAAAAAAACCCCAGACTATAAACATTTTTTCAAGAAAAGATATTCAGAAGCTTGTAAGTTCATGAGCAGGGCTTAAGTCATGTATTTCTTCTTGTTTCAGATTTCCACATGCAACCACTATGGATATGCTCAATTCCTTTTAAAGAAATTCACAATGTAGGGTCCTGTCAGCAGCTTTGGGGTCTTTTGTTAGGTGCACTTAAAATGCCAGATTAAATATTAATATGTGGTTAGAGTTGTGCTATTTTGCAAGCCCTGAAACCCTATTAGTAAATCATGATCTGGTGACTGATGCAAGAAATTTCAAGGCACCAAGACTGCAGATTGCCCATCAATCTGATGGATCACTAATTTTTACTAAATCAGGCCCTTGGACTTTTAGCTGTAAGCAGATGTATGTTTCATTGTGACGGGAAAAGCAGTCCAAATAACACAGCAATTTTCTGCACTGAATGTGTATCGTAACAGGCAGAGTTGTTTTGCATAATCAGTAAGTTATTTGAATACAAGTGTTCATTTAACTGGCTGTGCATGATTGATGCTGTTCTTGGAAAAAAACCAAAAAAACCAAAAAAAACAAACCACATTTTGAGCTAGAAGAGAAAGTTGCATTATTTTCATAGAGTAGTACTAGGATTTGAAAGCAGTGTAGTAGAGCTTCAGGAGGATGCTGAAGAGGAAAGCCCAGGCAAAAACAGCCACATATTCTCACCCATCCCAAGGAGCTTTATCCCTTTAATAGCCTTCATCAGCTACTGACAGTAAGTCATACATTCAGGGATGACCAAATACTAGGAAGGATCCTGAAGGATCAGGCAAAGGAAAATGGAACTCAGGAGAAGGGGTGGGAAACAATCTGAGTAAAAATACTGGAAATACTATTAGATTATAAACTACTGATGTAGAGATGACATTTTCATCCTGACATATGGCACACTTAGATACATAGCTGAGTTGCAGCCTTCCTAACCTCTTTAGAAAAACGAAAACACCTCTGAAGTCAAATCACACTCTTTATTGGCAATCTTTATGTCATACAGATGAATCTTGACTTCTAGTTCCTTATAATATGGATTTAAGCAACTGACTTAGGTATTTCATAATTATGAAGAGTTTCATGTGTGCAGATAGTACCATAGCATATATTGCCTTCCAACTTATATCTGTCTTTTTTGCTTTCATATCTCCTCTCTCACTTTTTAGCAGTCTGCTTACACTCATGTGGAACTCAGCATTAGAAAGAGACCTCTTCATATCTTCTCTGCCACTGCTGCATGACCAACATTGAGTAGTACAGGTCTGAAAGACTGACAAATCTTGTATACATGTATCTGTATCTTTCTCAGGTCACCCTCTTTAAACACGTATAGACACTGCTTAAAAGAATTCCCAATCTTAATCTGAAATAAAACACAATTAATAAATTAAAGTTTTTTTTTTTTTCAGATGAAGTATACAATTATAAATATTTACAATTAATATACTGAAATCACAACACATAGTATATAGTTTTGAAAAAAAAATACAGTGTACAATAATTCAAGGCTTTCCCAAGCTGATGGACAGCCTAAGAAAGTAGTGTTATGTTTGCTCTGGTTGCCATTTTTACTATTTTCAAATACTAAGGAATTTATTTTATTTAAAGAAAGCTATCCAAATCAATAGGCCTTCTGGTATTGACATTGTGAAGTAATATGCAGCAACACCAACCATCCTGAAACATTCCAGTGGGCTTTTAATGTGAGTGAGAGTCTGCTGGGAGCAGCTTCCCTGACTGAGGCACATGGAGGGTGTTCTAATTTCCACTAAGCCCTGATCAATGGGAATTTATTACCACTTAGACAAATAGAAAGCCAGACTGTGCAAAACTGAACTGCCTTGAATGTACAGCCCACATCAGAAAGACACATAAACATGAAAAGTAAAGCAGAATAATAAAACAATATGTGAACGTCTTTTTAGACCTCCTTTTCCACAAAGCCAATGCTTTGCTACTACATCCTGTGAAAATACAAATGCTGACAGAAGAAAGCTTACACATACTTAATGGCGTTCCAGAGTAATGTACGTATCATTGTTTCTGAACTGTAGTTCCTATTGTGCTCTGTGTCGTGCTCATGTGTTTACCAAATGTCAGAAACCTCCTTTACAGGCTATTAATACTATTGTGGTCCCTCCAACATGCACACAAATACACCCACTCCCCTCACCACACACACTTTCTCACTGTCCATCAATATGTTGCAAAGTCTGTGTTTCATTACCATATCATATGGAGTATTGATTCCTGTTCCAAGCTAAATAATGTTGTTTTTTAAAAGATCTTTTACCCTTTAAGTGGGGTTTGCTAACTGAACCACAGACTGGTAACAAAGATGTATTATGGTATTTGATATCCTATATACTTTGGCAAATGCCAAAACCAGTAACTTAGACAGAAATTTCAATGCTTAATTCAAGTTTTACAAACAGGAAAATTGTGCACAATATCCAGTTACATACATTCCATGTTAAAAAGGGAAACATTCCTAATAGACCTTTCAACATAATAAGATTCAGGCCTAAGCAGTAAAGAAAATGATTTACCAGTTTTATTAGGCTTCAACTAGTTTCCATACCAGATCTAAAAAGTCACCTTGCACCTATATAAAGAGGATTATTTATGTATTTATCTGTACATGTGTCCTCATCAGCCACTGTATACAATCATTTCATGGCATTCAGATTCAGCACAAAAACATCAAGGCCTAAGTACAAATATTATTACTATAATGGGTTTTCATTTCTAGAGGTCATCAGGGGAAGGGATTAATTTTGCTTGCTTTATTGTACACACAGAACAGCACACAGGGTCATATTACAATGCCTTTATCTGGAAAATCACATTCAGCTGTAATGAGAAAGGCTCTTCTTAAAACAATTTTATAATTTTGGGTGTATTAGCTGTATTTTATTTCATTTCTATATTGCTTTCCTTTATGCCCATTTATTTCAGATATCATTAATTGATTGTTAGTGATATTTACAATAATGATTTCAGATCTCTTTTCAGTTTGTTGAGAACTCTTTTCTTTTCCTTTTTAAGGCTCCTTTCATCAGTAGTGATATGAAAACATTTTGTATCTCTAGGTTGCTAAAGAATTTTTTTGAAAATTGTATAGAGAACTTAAGATCTTTTTACCTTGACAAAAGTACTCCAAATAGATTGCATTTCCTTACAGCTTCTATATATCATACAGAAAACAGTCTTTGGCCAATTTAAGACATAATTTAAAGACAAACTTTATTTCCCCTTGCTTTCTCAGGGAACATCTTATTGAGAGGTATTATTTAAATGAGACAACAGCATTCTCATCTACGCTGCATGAAACTGGTATTCTGCTACACAAGGAACTTCATTTTTGCTCAAATCAGATGTTGTGAAGCAGGTTTTGTAAAGGCAAGGTCAGAGGTAGCAGGAAAACAAAACCAAAAGGTCATGTCATGCAATGTCCAGGTATAAACAGATGTAAACAGTATCCATTTAATGCATATGGAATTAACAGTCACATTTTAACCAGGAACAGATGATATTTTTAGTCCATTTTCAACCAGTTTCAAAGCTCTGTGAGTGAAAGTCCAACAGAACCAGGATGGGCTGCAGATTCCTAATAGGACAAGACAAGATAAGAAAAAGAGAAAAAAAAAATTATTAAATAAAATATGGAGAAAAGTGAGATAAGAAACAAAATCAGCAACTTAATAGAAACATTGACTAAAGACACAAATACTGGGACCAAAATGAAGAAAAGGGAAAATGTAATGCCTATAGCATTTCCTACATGTCTTACAGAGATTATTCACTTGCATGGGCAAAACTTGTCCTTCTTTTACTATGGTTGTTAAAACCTAAATTTTGCTCAAGTTAGAAAACTTATTTTCCCTTGGTTTCCTCAATAGGGATAACAGAGGTAGACTTGAGACTACTGGGAAAATAGATTGACCAGCGTGAAGAAGTTCCTTGAATATTCCCAGTCTTAGCATAAATATTCTTTTGATTTATTTTGTCTTGGCAAAAAGGAGATGAGAAGCAGCAGTGTCTGGAGACATCAATGATTTTAGAGGCCAAAACTGTCCATAAACCTCACAAAAGTAGTGGAGAACTGCACAGAGCCTCGACATTATTGGCAAGACAAAACCCATGCTACCTTACCCTAATGCACCCTCTTTCTGGCTTTGCAGATTAGCAAGGAACTCATTCTCCCAGACACTCTCACATTTTGGAGTATCGAAGATAATCCTTGGCACTTGAGGAATGCATGTGGAAGCATGCTGATCACTGGAATCATGAGCACAACTGAAGGAGCAACGCATCCTTTGCCATTCTAGCAAGGATGTCTCTGGGACTCTATTGACTCTTATGCATTGAGACTGTATTTCTCAGTCTGGCAAGGTACCATTAAACCATGCAACAATTTTTTTGCCGTAATATAGCCAAACAAAATTCTTATTGCTGTATCAGACACCACATAGTGTAAGAGGCACACAAACAAGTGTCTCAGGAGTATCTTCTTTCAGTCATAACTATAACTATAGTTTATTCAGAGCTTGCAGCCTACATATTTGTCACTATCTTTTTTATAAAATATGTATAATAGAAGTAGTCTGTTGTGGACCAACATAGGTTTAAGACTGTAAAGGCTTTGTATGTTCCTGAGCAAATATTCATAGGAAGGAAAAGATTATTAATAATTGCATTCTACATTCATGTAAAACAATGTTAAAGGTCCAAATTCTGTCTAAACTTGCAGAGGTTAAATCCTGCCATTAAAGTAAATTGTATGAACCCATTGTAAAGAACCTTATGAATAGTCCCTTGCTTCTCCAAATAGAGATATTTAACATAAAGAGAAGAAACAAATACTGATACACTAGAAAGAATTAATAAAAGTAACTTTATTGCAGAATATACAATTTCTTTACTGGTGTTTTTATACACAATCACACCCACATGCATAGAGAGAGCTTCTATATGACCCTTACCTTTCCTATTACTTAAAAATTTCTTTAAAATCCAAGACAAGTTTCTGAATAAGTCAAAATCAAAAACATTTAAGATGGTAGTTGAGTCAGAAAAAGAAATACAATAAAAAGAAGTGAAGTCCAGAGCTTTTAGGGATTTTTAATATTTGTCTTCAAATATATTGTTTTTCCAAGCCAAAGGGATATGGACCCTGATCTTCTGGGTATTCAAAAGTACCACTTCAAATTTAAAAGGTCTGATCCCATTTGACACAGATCTTAAAGTACAACGGCACATTGGCACCAGTCCCCAGCCTCACAGTGAGATCCCAAAAAGCACCATGTTAAGTCACAGAAGATGACTCCAGTGGGCTGCAGGCTACTGGTTCCCCAGCTGTTGATTCTTTTAAGCTAGGGCCTTACTCTCGCCTCTCCAGTTATTGCTCTTGGATGAGGTAGTGAAATTGTGTACCTTCTTAACTAGGAATTCTACATTAATTTGGATTGGAAGGGACATTCTGATGAAGAATTTTTCATGATCAAAATGACCCTCTGACCCGTTCTATTCAAACGCAGCCTTACGCAGGGAAGTCAATACAGTGCAAGGCTGTGAGAACACAGGAAAACCCAGCACCCCAAACTTGCTGGTTTAGACATTGCAAGTACCTGTAAAGAGACACAGAGGCCAATTGACACAGTCCCACACTTTTACGACTTAACTCTTTTACCCGCCAGAACAAGGTGGCCGCACTCAAAGTGTCTGTTCAAGATTTTCACTCGCTTATGCCAACTCTTGATCTACCACAAATATGGCACCTAAAAACTAGCTGGCACAGGCCCATGTCAGGCTGAGGAACATACTAATGCTTGAAGAGTAGTATTCCAGAGCTAGGGAATGTTCCTAGTGTCTGTTTAATTTTAGGTTATACACTTAGATTGTAAGTCTTTCCATTAATGAAAGTGAGCTTTGAACCAGGTCCTTAGAGGGCCAGTGACATTTGAAGGATTGGAGAGGGATACAATCAATTTAAATATGCATTTGCAAATTTACAAAATATTATAAACATCTAAGTTAGTGCATCTATCTTGATCAGACTCTAAAGCTGTAAATACCAGATGTCATTTATAGATTAAATGATTTTCCTAAATCTAATTTTATATTAATACAAACCATTTGTCAATTCAACATGAAGGCTTCTATTTTAAACATTCAGAAGTCATGGCATGCAAATGTTAGGGTTATCCCAGTGATTCATTGCACAAAATGTAAATTAAGGTATAAACTGAACAGAAAAATTAGTTTGCCTAAGAGGTATTGAAATATATCTGTAACTGACCTGCTCACAGCATTTTCACTTCTGGTAAAAAAGCCTCTCAAACCCCCAGTTTCAATAACCTGATCTCCTGCAGATGCAAAAACCTAGCTCACAGTAAACAGAAATTCAGCATGTGCAAGAGGTCTTTGACAGGTGAATTCATAAGGAAAAAAAAATCTGCTTTTTAAGAGGGAGATTTTCTTTTTGTGCTTACCTTCAGTAGTTTCCAATGGTTAAACACTCTGTACCTTTATCTTCATTATCACTCAAAGAGCAATCTTTTCAAAAGATCTTCAAAGTAACTGGCAAAGATAACAAGTATATCAACAAGTATTTAAAGAATTTGAAGGAAACCATATCAACTATACATAAAAAGAAAGTTTTAAAAAGCAAATCTTAAAAATCTGAAAATCTAATAATATAATTGTTTAAGAGCAGGATTTTTCCAACCTTAGCCTTAGCTTGACTAAGGCAACTAAACTGTCAGGCAAAAGATAATGAAGAACACCTCTGACTCTTCCCCTGAGGCCAACTCCATGGAGCTGAATCTTAAATTCAGGAACTTACTTGACCACCAGGATTTTCCTTCTTCACTAGTCAGTATCAGCACTGCAAGAACTCACTTTTCTCAGAGTCCTGACTTTGAAATGAGCCTAGAGTGTTTTTTTTTTTTTTCCCCACTTTTAAGACAAAGCACATTTTAATGTACATATGACTACAGGCTGGCTACACACAAGGAGCAATTCCAGCAATATTCTCCCAAGATAGGATTAATCTCTTTTAGCATACAGAGGCAGGAAAGTTCTATTATGGGAGTTCCTTGTTTTGAATAAGGTATTCTAGTTAGCAGAATTCATATTTTCTAAATTTTGCTCAATTATGGCAGAAGAAGAAGGAGACAATATAGTTAAAAGTAAGGTGAAGACAGGATGGAAGGCAGAGCAAACAGTAACCCTGAAAAACATCCATGAGAGAGAGACTGTCTGAGCTAAGCCTTGACTTTAATACACTTGGAGTTATGAAAAAAATGATGCATTTCTCAGCTTTATGTGTACATGGAAACATACTTTCATTTATAATTTTATTATTTGATTGCAGGTATCAAAGTGCCACTGAAATTTGGAGCTAAACCTCTTTTCTTTGTTCTTACTGAGGCTGAAGTTTGATGAGATAATTATGTCTACAGATAAATGGAATCAGCGCTATTTTTCAAGATAAATGCATTTTGCATCCTTTTTAGTATTAGCATATTCCAACATTTGGAGTACTTACAGAGGACTTAGATGTCAGTAATTCATGCATCCAAGACTTAGGAAATTCTGTTTACTTTTTAAAATATTAAGCAAAGCATAACCAGATTTTTGTGGCATAGATATTTATCCAGTGGGATGTCTCCATAGGTCAAAAATTGTAAAAATCCCTCAAACCAAAACCTGAAACATGAAACTAAGAGACAGGAGATGCATCTAAATATTTCTGCCTTGAAGAAGGAATGTGTTGTATCACATACCCTCATATAAAATCTATTCACTCCATATAAAAACTCTTTGATTTTTAAAATATCCATATGAAATTACAAAGCATTAAAATTTTTATATACAACAGAAAATGCCAATATGAAATGAAGGTCTCAACCAGTACCTGCTTTAAAGAAGTATATAAATACCTTTATATTTTCATTCATAAAAATATCAGCACAGGAGATAATAAAATCTCATTAATGTACAATGGTTTGTGTTGCATCTCAAATGACTTTCACAGCAAGAAATTTGCCCTACTCCTATCCAAGAATATGTGGTAATATTAAGCAGAAGGAAGTATAAAATCAAATAATTTCTACCACATCATTACATAATTTATTCTCAGTTATAGAAAGATTTTAAATATTCAATTAAGATGCAGGTGAGTTTTTCCAAAGATTATTTCAGTTCTTATCCCCTTTGGATGCCTATTCAAAATGCTTACTGCTAAGGCATTTAATGTATCCTCCCATACTGTCACACTGACTGTAGGGTAAATGAGTCTATGATGATTTCTCCCTCCAAGGGTCAGAATATTAAATTAAAATCTAAAAGAAACAACAACATTGTTTTCATATAACCAGGGGCCTCTCCAAACATAAAATAAATTTGCATAGTTCCAGACTCACTGAGGAGGAAGTAAATTGACTTATTCACATAAAAGCTGCAGTGATGTGTTCTTATACTCTGTCAAGCTACAAATCTGAACATTTGCCTAAAGTGAAATTGTATTTTATCTATCCATAGCATTAATATAAAACAAATCGACATAGCTTTTTATCGGTATCACAGTCTGTTTGTCTTACTTCTAAACTTGAACAACATTATTCTCACAGCACATTGCAGATTTTTTGTTTCTTACTTCATCTATTGCTTAAGTACAATATATTCTATGGACTTCTTACCTTTTAAAGTGATACCTGCTTCCAATTAGCATAATTTCAACACAAAATTGCTCGAGTAACTAGACAGTGTTGATCCACTCCTTGAGTCATTACTTAAGTATGTACTTCAGTGTAGGACGTTCTCTTTTTTTTTTTCTTTTTTTCTGAGTAAAGACTGCAAAGTGTTTGGGGCTTGTTTGGAAATATTAATAGCTAGCAGTTCTCTTGTTCATTAGAAAATGCTTTCCTTTTAAAGTTTACTCCATAAATTATGTGAATCCTTCTCTACCGTGGCCAATGAATTAGAACCATATTGTAACATTGCATCATCTATATAGCTGTAAAATAGATTTAATACAATCAAGAATAAATCATTGACAAATAAATTCAATAAACATGGTCTGAAGACTGAGTCTTGGCGGACATCACAGTCCATTTCAGCCAAGCCAGATTCCTTGCCCTGTACAACAAATCTGTGTGCTCTTCTTGTTAAACAGTCATGAATCTGAGCTAAGTGACTTATCCTCAAGAGCATCATAGCATTATCTTCTCTAATCAGCATTCTAGAGTCAATCAAATCAAATGCTTCTGCGAAAATCACAAAATACAGTGCCAATTCTTTGATTCTATCCAATGCCTGGTCACTGGAAATATTATTATTAAAGTGCCAGATGCCAAAAACTACTCCTGGCACACACACGAAAAAATGAAAGTCGGAGATCTAAAGCCTTGGGTTGAAATTCTGCCAATTAGAGGGGCAGGAAGAGAAAAAGACAGGATATTTTTATTCTTATCTACTGAGAACCAAATAAAATTAAAGGAAATTACTGAAAATCACCTCAGACACAGCCTCTGGGAGTTAATCACAGCATTAAGTATCACCCAGTGTAAGGTGAAATTCTTTGCATTTAGATAAAATGAGTTTACTCTTTCTTTTTCAGGAAGTATTCCAACATTCCTGATTGGCTGTCCTAAACAAGAAAGAATATATGTTTTCCGAAGACCTACCAGGTTCTTTTTTGCCATTATTCTGCTACTGAAAGAGTGAAGGCATTACCTTTATCTTTCTGTGTGGCTGAAATCACAAACAGATGTTTCTAGCTGGACAAACAGGAAGAAAGGAAGCTACTTCTTTTTTTTTTTTTTTTCTTGTTCTGCACTGTAGAGAGTAGGCAAACTTTAGCTATAACTAAGAAATTTCCAAGTAAAATTTTATAGCATTTTTTATTTTTTCCTGAGTTGTAGTTTAGAATTTTTTATTGCAAATTAAACTATCTCACCTAGAAAATAACTGCTTGGAATGATCCTTCGTTTAGGGGATTATGTGTGCAATGATTCAACTAAAGTTAAAATGGTTTGACAATTCCTAAAGTTGAAAGGCCTGAAAAAAACCATGGATTCTACAGTATCTAGAAGAAGTTAAAATGAAGAATATTTATTTGTTACATAAGGAGGCTTCACTAACTTTGTTTTGTAAAGAAGTATAATGCAGAATCTACTTGCATTAAAATCCATCACTGAGAATGGAGGTTAATTCTGTCCCTTCACAGTATTTCAGTGACGCACTTTAAACATTCCTTTTATTTTATATTTGGAGAGATTTTTAAATCCCCCTACGTTGAAAGTAACCAAAACTGTAATCAAGGTCATTATTCTTAAAAAAAAAAAAAACAAACCTCCATTTTTTTTTATTTTTATTTTTTTTAAGAAGGAATAACTGTGCCGAGATATCTGTAAATGACATCAAAATTTACCTGAAGGCAGAATGTTTCCATTCAGCTATCTGAAAGTCCCTGGAAATCTATATATAACTTCTAAAGGATCCACCAAAGAGTAAGTAAAAAATTAGGCTGTAGAACATAAGCTGTGACCCTCAAATGTGACCCTCATATGAAGCAAAATTTTGCAGTTCTATTCCATTTTGAAAAGGTGGTAGAAGTCAGGCATGATATATTAATGGATTATATGGTAATAGGCGTATATTTAGGGGAATCAATTGTGCCTATCTTACCAAAAATATCTGAAAATTAAAAGAATTTACAACTTCACTTATTTAGAATTTGCTGTTTGAAGAAAAACTCAGCAAACAAAAATAACATTGAAATTTTTACTGTTAATTTACTTTTTTTTTCTGCCTCATTTTGAATCCTTCCTCATGCACACCTGACATTTTATCATGAAGTACGGAGCTCTTTGCATTCACTGTATATGGGAGTTGAGCACCTTGATCAGTATTGTGAATTCCTCTCCTAGACCAGTGCATATAACATCATTCTTCTAGTAAGCAAAATATTATTTATTTTAGCTAGACTTTAACAACAGAGCATGTCTGGGGTGTGGGATCACCTCTTACCTATTTTGGGATGAGATGTGTGAACCCAACACTGCAAACTTTCCTCTTCTTTCTAGTTTGTGTCTAAAAGAAAACAGGGAGATTAGGTATGGAAAATACCATGAGTTACCCAGTCTGAACAACAGGTTACCGAAAGCCAAGCAAATTTTCAACCTAACAATTTTTAACTACTTATTCTGTTTTTGTAATATCCAGCCTTACGACTGGAAACAGAGGATAAATAATAGAATTCTCACTTGCAAAAATGTTTGTTTTGTCATATTAATGATATAATTAAAAACAGAGTCAATATTTCATGTTCTAAACTAAGAACACATTATTTCAGGAATTTGATTTATAAGAAGCAAATTGAAAATAAATATAACATGTATTGATCAACTGTAAATTGGGAAATGGCCATGTCTCCCTGGGAATTTATCTGATTTAAAGGACTTACAGCAGAAAGTCATGAAATCTTTTTGCAGAATGTCTTATGCTGCAAAATCTGTATTCACATAACTGAACAAGACTGACAATTTATCAGTGGCCCTACAATATACTGCAATATGTGACTTTAAACCAAGCTTATCTGAAGTTAGGAAATTATCTGACTAATGATGAAATTCATAGTCTTTGTTAAAATTTAGGTTTCTTTAAATGCACATCTTGGTAAGAAAATATAATACTCTTCAATAATGTGAACTTCTGGACCATATATTCTTTGCTAACACCTACTATTTTGGAGAAGGGTGATCTTGGATTTACCACTAAATTTAGTTTTGTCATGGAACTGGAGTACAGTATTCTATAGTCACAGTTCCTATGTTTGATATTTCTAAGTCCACTAAACTGAAATATACATTTTACCACATCAGCAAAAGAAAAAAATTGGAGTTTACTGTATGCAGTACAAAATATTACAATTATTTTTATAATGTATATTTTCAGCCAGATACCATCATCAGATCTGAATCTGCAGCTGGAAATACCTTATGAGAAAGCACAAAATGGATTTTTAAGGTTATAAAGTAATGCATTCCACATATCTGAGGCTCACATAGAGCTTTTTTTTTTTTTTTTTTTTTTTTTTTTAGATAATGATCACCAGCACAATGTTCTGTCCATAAAAATCTGTTAAAAATTTACCAGGCTATGATATTCACTATCATAGCCTTTCAATAGAAAGCTCAAATGTTAAAATGCAGCTAGATGCATATGGGTAATATATCACTCCATTCCAGTAAGCATATATATTTTACTTTTTTTTTAGGTTAGTTTCATCTTGTAAATTACAAATTGGATTAGGGAGTTTGATATGATTGGAAAACAGATTGACAGTCTATTTAGCATTTTTATTAGTTGTGTAGATTATCTATAGACTATAGATGACCTCAGTCAACTTAACATTCTTTAGGCAGCCAAGCACAAGGCAACATCAGCCAATCATAAAAACATGTACTTGATTATTAGGTCTCAAGATGTGTCAAATCAATATACTGTATCACCTTAAAGGATAGATATAAAAAGGCATCTACATCTTTTGTAACTTAGGAAGCTGAAGAAAAATGCTAAAATAAAAACCACAGTTTACATAAGTTCTGTTTTATACAGATATTATTATCATTTCAGATTTTTGGTATAATTATAATTTTTTTTACCCTTTGACTCTCTTTGAAACCCAAAGACATATAGGTCATAAATATATTAAATAAAAACTTAAAAGGATCACACTATTTCTACCATCTCTTTGTCTCTACTATATTTGTATCCAGCGCTTAGTGGTCTCTTCTGCTTCTTATTGAAACAAGAAATGACTTAATATAACCAATGTACAGTAATACGCCAAAGAACTGTTTGTAATCATGCTTAACTGATGCCATTGCACTTTGTGATCTAAAATTTCAGGGAAAAATATGTAGTGCAGAGATTGTGGTTATGCTGTACTTGCATTATTTGAGTGCTGCACCCATATCTGTAGTGACATAAGGAAGGGATAATTCTTCAAAATTATTCATTTTCTGCAATTCTTTGGTTTCTGGGTATTTATTAATCTACAGTTGACCTTTAGCATTACCTTTAGCACTACCTTTAGCACTACTCACCCTATTATCTGCCTACCTTTGTATCACATTTACCTTATTTTGGAAAACAGGCAACCACGATTCTCAATTCTAATTCTCTCTAATTAGCTCAAGCAAAGTAGAGAGTAAAATGTTATTAACGTCCATGAATCTGGACCCATACCTAAGGAAGTTAATCACAGGTAGAATCTACTCACTGTTCTGAAGCAGCATAATGGTTTTAAGCCTGTCTCTTTCAGTTACCAAGACAAAGTGAAGGGGCACCATTTTTTCTTTTAGATCACCTTACAGGAAAACTTAATCTTTGCATGTTATGGCTATATCTACAGGCTGGATCTCACTTCCACTGCATATTTCCTATGAATGAAGTGCAACCTTGAAGCTGCAATAAAGATGAAAAAACACACATCTGTTCCATAGTCATGATCATAATATGAAAGGTTACTCTATCACACCTTTAATATCTATGAATTTAGATTTAGGTGGTTTGTCAGATATTTCAGTGATTTTACATAGATTTTTCCATTTAACTTATCAGAAAATATTTTTCTGACTTCGATAAAATTTTTCACTTTAAAAAATAAAATTGATTTGGAGGATTAAATTGTGAACAGTATATTCATAAAAGCATTAGATAATATTATCTTAATAGAGAAGATTTCTGAGCATGCATAAAGTTTTGTTCTGATCAAGTTACTTGAGTGAGAAAATATTTGCCTGATATATCTACATATATCTATATTGATTTATCAGACAGATATGTTTCTCCTGAAGTCAGAGAACTTAACAAAGTCATCTGGAATATCTATCTATCTATCTATCTATCTATCTATCTATCTATCTATCTATCTATCTATCTATCTATCTAAATGCAATAATACTTCATCCATTGGCAGAGGTTAAAAACTGACCATATTTCTCTCTACAAGGACTTTATTCGAGAAATAATATTTTGAAAATGTTTCTTCTTGTCAAAACACAGCTTTATCCGGTCTTCTTTCTTCTTAGTGGATTCTCACTAGCAGATGGAAGATACCCTGATATTTAGAAATGTTTTTAATACCTGTGCACTGAAAACATTTAGAGACTGAAGATTCTGCATGCTAAATAGCCCAGTCAGAAAATTTTGGAAATTGTTTGCTTGTTTTATGGAACACTACCTAAATTACAGGACATGAGTAATATTTTTTTCTGCTTCATACTTCAAAAAACCCAAGTAAACTTCAGTATTCTTTTTCCTGTTTGCTATATAGATTCTCAAACCAACATATTCTGCTATTTCTAACAAACTAACAGCTATTTTGCATAGAAATACATGTTACAACACAAGATGATGTTTGAGAAATTTCTTCTTCATCCATCTTAATTAAGTCCCGTAACTCCTAATTAACAGTTCCTAAAGCTTTAGTTTGTCTAAGATAGTTAGCCATAGAATTTTAAGGGTAAAAGATGCTATGCTAATTTAATGGATGGTTGCAAATGAGTTGCCAAGGGATTAGCCCAAGAACAACTAAATACATTTAGGAAGGGCTTGTGCTAGTTTTCAGTACAGTAAGATCCAAAGAATCTTAACTGACTAAAAACTGAAAATCAAGCAAAAATGACTTTACAGCCTTTATACCTCTCTCTTACTAATGTGTATCCCTTCCTTCTCCACTCTCACCAAATATGCTGGAAAAACAAACATATATGTTATAATTAACTAGATTTACAAGTATGAGGGTTGACTTCTGCAACCTTTAGTGAGTCTTGTTGCTTGATCTGCTCTCTCCAAGGCTGAAGAAAGGCCAGATATAAGGGTCTAGAATTTTCTTTCTTCTGGTAGATACAGGTTTCTGCTAACCAGACAGTTTATTCCCTATCACAAATCTTAAGATAATTTCTCTTTGCTCCCTGAACCCAAAAGTATATAGATATATATGCATATACTGAAAAAGATTGTTTTTTCAGATTGTTTTGCATATGCTGAAAAAGATTGTTTTTTCTTCCTGGAGACCCTGCCGCCATGTAGGATTGGGCAGTTCATTGGCAGTGTCCCAGCACAGATTCCCAGTGTCCTACAGAAATGCACTGAAATATATAGCATAGCAACAACTGTCCAGTGCACAGATCTAAGGTGCTCTATCCTTCTGCAAATATCTTACAGTATTGAAGATCATTCCAATTATTTACTTAGCAGTAAATTTCCTAAAACTAATCCCTAGATCACCATATGATTATTTATAATATTTCATATTGTTTGTTTGTTTTTACTTTCCTGTACTTAAGGTCTTCCGATTAATGTTCTGTTGGATATCAAAATTAGTGCTCTGGATTCAGGCTTCCTTATGCACCATTTTATAAAAGATATTATATGAATGGCCTCATTCATAAGACCACCTAAATTACACACCAAATTGTACTGCTACTTTTGCGTTTTCTTCTCCATGAGACTTCTTCATGATGCTTCAATGCTTCATTCAATTAAGTATTCAATGATTTTTGCATTTGAATATAGGTTTGTTGCCTTAATACACTATCACAAACTCCTTTATTGTACTTGGAGGCAAACACATTACTTTTGGTGACCTACTTAAAACTCATAGTACCCATATCCCATTCCCCCTTATCCTTGGCCACTGATTAAAAAAATCAATTAGTCAAGGACTGAGACTAGTTTGGCCTGATTGAGGTTTTGTGAGACAATTTATTTTCTGTGGTAAGCTCCTGTCTTAGCTTTCTTCTTCTAGAAATTTATTTTCTGGATACCGCTCCCAGTTTATTTATTTTGAGTAAGTAAACCACAATAAGGTCTCCCCAAAGCTGTCTTTTCTGCAGCTAAACAACCTCAACTGAACCTTTCTTCATAGGAGTGGTGTTTCAGCACTCTGATCTTTTTTGTGGCCCTCCTTTGGATTGTTCTATGAGATCAGTGTCTTTCTTTGCATTGGGATGCCCAGAGCTGAATACAATATTCCAGGTGGGATCTCGTTAGAGTGGAGGAGAAGAGTCACCTCCTCCAACCTGCTGGCCACTCTTTTCTTTTTGCAGCTGAGAAAATGGTTGACTTTCTGGGCTACAAGTGCATACTGCTGGCTCATGCCAAATTTTTCATCTACCATTATTCCCAAAGCCTTCTCTGCAAGGCTGTGATCAAGTCATTCATCCCTCAGTTTTTCCTGATAATTTGGATTGTCTGAATCCAGGTGAAAGACCTTGCACTTGGCTTTGCTGAAGTTCATGATGTTCACCTGGGCCCACTTCTGAAGCCTGTCAAGGTACCTCTTGATGGCATTCTCCCTTGAGCGTATCAAATAGATTGGTGTCACCCATAAACTGAGACATCTGAAAATAATGGTACAGTAGGATTAACACTGAGGAAAGATCACCTCTTGAAGATATTGTATGACCTAAGATGAATGCTGTCAGGAAGAAATGAACTGTTTTATCACTCTGTCCTTGTCATTCACAGTCTGTCCCATAAGCCCCTGGGCGCCCTGAAGACCCACACATTTCCACACATACTTCCTCTTTCTTTCATACCTAAGCAATACATTATTTGCTTTTTAGTATCTGGATATGTGATTTATTTATTTTTTTGTGTGTTCATATTCTCTTATTCTATTTTAAATGTTTGTCTGACGGAATTTATGATTCTTTCTACATGGAAAGATAGGATTTAGCAGCTTGACTCAAGTAATCTTGCAGATTTTGCCATTTACAGATACTGACTTTTGTCTTACATTTTCTGCTGTAGTAAGTTATGCTCTCTGTAATTCTGTTATAACACAGTCAACATATGTATATCCTGAGTAAAAATTTAATTTTCCCCATGTTTGATATTAGGGTCACTTTGACTACTTATGCTATTAAAAGAAACAACAAAACCCAATGAAAAAAATCCTTTCTGTAATTTGATGTCACAGTACTTGTTTTTTTGTATGAGTCTTATTCCTGCAATTTTGAAATAATTTATATTGCAGTCACTTCTGTTTAGTGACCCCAATATTTTCAAACAATTCCTGTATATTATCACTTCCAATTTAGTTCTCCCATGTGCTTTTAGAATTCATAATCCGAGAAAGTGGTTTAAAGGATACACATCTTTAAATGTGGCTTGTTAAGGCACTGCACTGGTTTAAGATAATCAATTATTACTATTTAATTATCAGAAATTGTGATTACCATTAATAGCAAATTAGTAACATCTTTGATCTTATTTTTTGCTAAGCATTCAGTATCTTTTTTCCTAACCCTAAAGCCAGTAATGCAATACAACTTACATACACCTATTTTAGTGAACTATCCTTTAAATATACAGATTTTCATCATCAGAACGCCCTTCACTGACACTTTTACTAGACATGTATTTTCTGGGAAGACGATCTCCTTTTTCTGATTTCTGTAAACTACTAAGCATAATTTGTTCTTTTAGTGCCATGACGTTCCAGCACTCATTACAATTCACAATGGATATTATATATGTTATCCTCTGTTGCTTGATTTTTGTTTTCCATTATACCATGTTTTTACTCAACTTTTTCTCCCAATTTGTTATCCACACTGAAAGCAATAAGTAAAGCTTTCACCCCTAACTTTGAAGTATTTTGCCTGGTTCTTGGTTGGATAACTTTACAGATGTGTAATTGGTAATACTGCCTTTATTTTAAAACAAAGATCTGGCCTCTTCAGCCCTGATCATAAATATCACACCTGCATCAGTCTCTAATAGTATCTGCCTTTGGCAAAAGGGAATACTTTAGAATAACTTCCTAATACTTTGCATATTTTTCAATTCATTTTTATAGTTTTCATAACAAAGGCAAACCCAAACTTTTATTAGTTGAAACTATTATTTCAGTATGTATTATGATATGCTTATAGGGAAAGAGATTTATAATGTGCAAAAAATAAATGTGTCATTACTATTCTACAGTAACCATAAGGAATGCTAAAGTGGATTAAGGAGTTTCTTCCAATTAAAAAAGAAATTTAGTATTTAGCAATTGCTTTGTGATTAGATTCTAAAGTATTCTGGGATGCAAGTATTATGGATCAAGAATAAGATGTATTTTAATGTGTTATTCAGTATAAGATCCCTTTACTACTGATGTTTAATGTTTGAAATGCAGTTTTTGGCTGATAGACACACTGTAAAGACCAAGTTCCTTCAGATGGTTTTCAGATAGGCAGAGGCCAAAATCTTCCATCAGTTGCTACAGACATTAAAAAGTTTCTCAAGCAGCTGTTTTGCTGATGACTCTCTGACACTTTATCAGGTTGCAGGTATTTTTTAATACAATTAATTTCTAAGCCTACTCATAGTTCAGTGTGGGAAAACAAACAAGTACAGGCTCTGATTCAGGAAGAAGGATACAGACAGTAATGTAAGAATTTCCACCTATCATCTCAACTTCACAACAAATTGAATGGACGCTGCATAAGCAAGCAACGTTGTTTTAAAGTCCCATTAATATTTTAGAAGTCTTAAGAATGAATGAACTCTGTTCATTCATTCTTGGTGAACGTCATTGTCCTTTCTTTTGCAGTATTGATACATATAGCTACTATGATGAGGCTTTGCTGGGAGTATTTATATGCTGGGAAGGAACTTTTCAATACCTACCTGCAAAAAGAACCCTTCAGAAAGCCTCTCCCTTTTGATTCTTCCCTTTTTTAAAAGAGGATTGCAATATGCCTAAATCTTCTTTTAGTGAAATTAAGCTTTTTTGAAAACAATGTAAATAACTTTATTATCATTTTACACTAGCACATCATACTAAACAGTAAGGTTTTGTTCATTTAACTTATTATTGTTATAAATACTTGTTATGTTAGGTGCTATGACTAACACTTTTACTATTTAGGAATACATATTTTTATTAACACATGCTGGAGCATTTCTACTTGTTTTAAAAATACAATGTCATTTTTTTCCTCCACCACCACTAAAGGAAACTCAAAATCAATTTTATCCTATGTGGAAAATGTATATCCCTTGACATTTAACTTAAGACATAGCCAGTAAGTTCACATTCATGTGACAGCACAGTTCAAATTGATGAAAACAATGTATTCCTTGTGTCATTGTAAATTTCATAAAAATCTGAGCATAATAAACAAAAATGGGGAGGTGTGTTCCTGCAAGCACTAGCAAAGGTTTTCTGTTCTGTTTTTCAACAAAGAATTTTTTTTCTTCAATTGGTTAATGGAATTTATTATTTTTACTGTATAAGTCATTATTAGTGTTTAAGGTAGTAGCTGGAAAAACCCAAGCACAAATTAAAAAAAAAAAAAACTTCAGAAGGAAATGAGAGATGGATCTTTCAGTCAGATATAACACCTGTGTTATGCCAATACACCTTATAAATTGGAATAGATCAGTAAATATGCAAATAAAGCAAACAGATTCTCATTTGATGTACTCAAGATCTAGAAGTATCCTAATTTAGAGGCATATATTTTGACTATGACTTAATTTAGGCAACAGCAGCTATGGGCATTCTATGCCTTTGATGATCTGGCCACATGAAACTACAAAACCAGACAAATCAACAAGTTATACCTGAAAAATGAAAAGGAATAATAGGAATAATTTAGCAAAAAAAACCCTAGAGATTTTAATAGAAGATTGTCCTATTTTTTACAATGAGCACTATTTAAAAATTCCACCTGTAGGCCAAATCAGTCTTCTATGATCCTGGTAGGATTGACACTTAAACATTACTTTAGGATTTGGCTTAGAACAAAAGAATAAAAGCTATTTTAATCAACTCTTCTTCTTTTTAATCAGTGCAACATGCGTTTCATGAACAATTTATGGCACTCGACAAAAACATGGGACTTCTTTCAGATTTGTGAAAAACAAAAGAAAAAGGTATCCTTAAAGAGAACACCATCACTATGGATAGAAAACAGGCAGAATACGGTAGGATATGAGCGGGCATAATTGCATGCTTTGATATTTATGATGAAAGACCTGAGCTGAAAGAAAAATGACAAAAATGCTATCTTAGCCTTTTATGAAACAAAGAAAACCTGAAGGTCGTGCAATAGTAATTTTCATCATTCCTTCCAAAGCCTTGGCAAGCTTTGAAAATTCATATGTAATAGCAGCTAGCTTTTCTAAGTGAAAGTGCTTTGAAATCATCCTGGGATATAAAGTATATAAAAGAAACCTTCATTTTTCAACTGCAACAAAAGCAAAATTATATTTCTGAATCTTAAGCTGACTATTTTAAATTATGTTGTCTTAGCTCTTGAAATATAATTCATTATATTGTACAGTTAATTTTCTGAAACACAAAATGTTCTTCTGTATCTATTAATTTGAAAAGAAATTGCTTTTGTAAATTAGAGAAAAAAGCTTTTAAAATTTACAATTTAGTCACTAAATAAAGAAAACATGTCTGGAAAAATTCACTGACAAGCACAAAAAATACAAGCTAAGAACACAATATAAAAAGAATGTATTCTGTGAGATTCTTACAGCTGGACAACATTCTGAATTTAGTTTTAATCCAAATTCCACTACATACAAAGAAAATGGTTAAATTTAGAGTTGTCTACCATCTCAACTTTAAGGAAATCTAAATTGTCTTTAAAGAAGAAGCATATTCTTCCTATTAATATTCATTTATCATTTCTGAATGGGAGGGATTTATTTTACTAATAAATCGTTCTTCATGAGTTTCGGAATTTGTTTGGACTATTTGGTCTTTTTTCTGCTTGTCCCTGAAACAGAGGTTGAACGCTCTTTAAGCTGTAACTTGACCTCAATGCTTTCTTCCCCCAAATGAGACTGAATCCTCAGCAGCAGGAGAAAATATGAAAGAATAAGAGAGTCAGAGGAAAAAAAATTCCAATGATTGAAAAGAGTATCTGAATGGAGAACTAAAAAGAAGAATATCAAAATGTCTGATCTTCATTCAGTTTTACCTGTCCTGCATAAATTTTCTTGTTTTCAATTTTTTTTTTTTCCTTTCTGGTGTTTCAGGAAGTTTACTTTCTGAAAATAAGGAAAGGCACAAAACCTACATCTAATATCCCAAACAAATTAAGCAACCTACTGCCTTCCCTAGAAAATTCAAGAGAAAATGCATTACTTCAATTAAAATTATCTTTTAGAGATGACAAAAGCAGGTAGAAGCCATTATATGTCTAGCAATGTCTTTTTTGGGAAGACTCTTTACATGTTCCCCTCTGGCCTACTTGCACATGTGAGCAAAGAAGTCCTGCACTGTAAAGCATCTAAAATCTTTTCTACGTCTTCAGTATTTCCTGGTCATATGGAATATAAATAGTGTTTAGTTTCAAGACATTCACATACTTCCTTTTCTTTTGATGTACTTTAGCCTTTCAGAGGCCACATACTGTAAGTTATCTGCTACACTCAATTAATGTTAGGTACAAACCCACACTATGTTTAGCTGAGTGTAATTGCACAACTGGATGTGCAGGGTAAACAATAAAGTGCAGCTTAGATCTTGTGCTAAATCACCAAGAAAGTGTGCTTGCAAGTGAACAGTGGTGGGAATACTGCAATACTCTCATTAAAAAAAAAAAAAAAAAAAAAAAAAAGGGTTTGTGTGTTTTAAGGTTCAGAGAGGTGAAACAATAAGGTAGATTCAACACCTTAAGGCAGTGAGACTTATATCCAAATTCTTATCCTGGAAATTCTACATTTAGATTAGTAGGAGTAGGATCAGACACAAAGAACTAATTTTTTTATTGGTTTTAGAACTGATATTTTAGGCATTTAAAACCAAAAAAATGGGAAACCTCACAGGTTTCCAAGGAGAAAAAAAAAAAAACTGCATGAAGATATCCAAAGATCTTTGATTACAATCAATATAGAATCTGACAGTATTAGAAAATTAAGACAATGGTCTCCATGCTGAGATACCAAAAGGTAATTAAATATCACTTCAGTAGCACAGGTCGTTGAGATTTGCTCTTTTAAGTCTGAAGTTTCCATGTTTTAATTCTCAGCATCTGCAGGAGAATTTCAGGTTTTGACTGCCTTCTGGAAGACAGTTTCTCAGCAGATGTGGAGGTGTGCCTTCTGCTGCTATCTTGGTTATGTTTTCTTGTCACTCCGATCAGAATAGGAAGCAGTAGCTGCCCTTAAGAATCAGCCCTGACAAGTTGTTAAAAGATTATCTTATAAATGCATAATTAGGAATTGAGAGAACTTGTTACTTTTATCATTACTAATAATATTTTTATAATTGTTAACAAATACAATAAATCCTGTTTGTGCTATTGTTACTATTTACAGTGGTAGTTGTGTTGATTCCTGTGTTGGGGGTACAGAGGGTTTACAAGATAATGTTCTGTTGTATTGGAATCTGTATAACTCTACCCATATTCTGAAGAGCTTGCCAGTGAAATACAAGACTGCTAACAACAATTGGTTACAATAAATGGACTGGAGTAGTGTAGGGGAGTGAATAGATGTCATTTAAATGTCTCTCCCAATACAGAGCTCTGGAATTGTCCTCAGGAGGCAGCTATTTCTCTTCATTGGTTACATTACATCACAGAACTTTGCACTATGTCACTCCTAACCACTGTCATTATGCTGGAATAAAATGTTACACAGGGATATGTAAGGATGTGATGGTTCTACTATTTGAATACACTCCAAAACAGAATGAAACTGAATGAAACTGAAGATTGGCCCATTGCATCAACTCAGTGTGACACTGATCTTTGCTTTACCATTTTTTAAAGAAGTACTAAAAACTCAAATAAGATCTTCTGGAATCTTCCAAAATCCTCAGACACAATGCTTTTGTAAGATAAACTTAAAGGGCCATCCTGTCTACATTTTCAGCTGGTTAAATAGTATCAATGATCTAGCAGTAGTTCCCTGAAGAAAATATCCCTTGTTCCTTGACACAGAATCCAGGTGACCAGTCAGGATGAACCCCAGTCTCTGCTGATTTTTGCTCACCTTCATTTGGTTTTTCCTAAAAATCATAAGCATAGAAAATCATTCTGCTATAAGATATCATAAATGTGTTTGGAGGTTTTTTAATAAGTATTTTACAATTTTCAGTTAGTGTACACTTTTCTTTGTACTTGTCTAATGAATAGAGTGAAGTTTTTATTTATTTTTCCCTAGTCAAATACTTTTTGTAGCAGTTAGGGGAAATTTTGTAAGTTTTTAGAAGGAGTTTACAACCAGTGTGTAAACACCTTCAGCTGATATAACTGTGACTGTGCTATATGATTGTATTATTTCAGCCAGTTTTATCTGCAAATAGCTTCAGAAGAAGTGCTGAAAACTAAATGTAAAAGGGCTCTTGAAATAGAACAGAGAAGCTTGTTCAGTGCTTTCATCAAAATTGTATATAGATGTGCTAAGTATGAATTTGTAAATCTCGCCTAAATTGCTGAGACACTTCAAAACCACTAACAGAATCAGAAAGTGCACAGGGATAAAATGCAGTGAAAGTTCCAGTTGTGTCCTTGAGCTAAACAGGACACCATATCTCATTTCTGTCCAAAAAGTTATGTATATGGATGGGATAGGCAGTATCCACCTACTGCTTGAACTTCGAATTTTAAGCATTTATCTGTGGGTGTCAAATTTTCTTGAATAGGTCAAAGACCTCCAAACTTATTGGCATGATTGAGAGATGCATAGGCAATTTGATCACGTTACTCCTATATCAGATTAAAAAATGGGGATGAAGCTTCACAAAGCTTAATGAGACCAATATATACTGCTATAAAATAAAAGGTTGGGTTTTTGTTTTTTTTTTTTTCAAAATCATATGTTTCCTAGTTTGATTTTCATTAAGAATATATGGGCTCAAAACATGAGCTGAATGTAGGTGATAAAAGAATCTGGGGAGATCTTGGAACAACAGCTCTGGGCAGTGTAAGCTGTCCCATTTTCTCTTTGAAAAGGAAACACATGAGGATAAATCATTACCACAGGTAAAGAGGACTGATGAGAAAGAGATACAAGAGAGCCTTGACTTCACCTACACACTGGCAAATCTTGGACACAAGTGGAGTGAAATAATCTTCAATCATTCTTCAGATACTTGCATCTAACAGATCACTCCGCAAAAATAGAGTAATTACATTTAGGAACTGCTCTTCCTAAGCTTTGGGTGTTTCTGTCAGGGTTGTACTCGAAGCTAATACACACTTCAGCCACTCCGGGTTCCTGGAGAATCCTATACAGGTGAGAGAAGGTCTGTGGAATAGGAGTCTTCTGTCTTAGAAGATGCAGCAAAATTATCACTTAGGATTTATCCCAAATAAGTTTAGGATTAATCACCTGAGGTTACCTCAGCTAACATCTATATTAAATAAAACAAAAAGTCTCTCCAAAGAACAGTTCAGTTCACCTGAGACTCAAGCACTCCAAAAGTTCTTATCTTCCTTCACTGATTACTTCCCTGCCTAGAGTGGCTGGGGTAATAATTTAGTAACCAAAGTTCGGTGAATACAATGGGTCTTAATATCCTCTTTGCATTTTCCCCTAAGTGCATTAATAAAACTGCTAATATTATGGGGGAAATAAAAATGTAGTGGTTAATTTTTTGCACACGTCTGTCTAAGGAGAGACAAAATAATGCATAATTTTTCAAATCAGACACCATTCACAAAGTGGGAGTGGGAAGAGGAAGTCTGTGATGAGACCACTGAAAGAGAAATCCAGTGTAAGTTTTTAAAAGGAGGAACTTTTCTCTTTCACAAAGAGACAGAATGGATAATTTGAAAAAGTTTATAAGTATAGTATAATTCTCATAAAGACACATATTTTTGTATTGAGCAGTTTCTTGGTCAAAAAGTCCAACAAAAATATAACAAAGCAAAATCTAATTAAAAAACAACCAGACGTCCTTTTCAGCAGAAAAGGAAAAGAAAAAGCAAATGCAAAAATAAAAAGGGGGAAAAAATAGAAAAGAAAGAAAACAAGAATAAAAGGTACCACTGTTGAGAATTCTTGGTTGTTTACAAACTCAAAATTCAAATGTTTTCTTCAAAAGCTTATTCCAGGCAGCAAATGAAGTAATCTTTTTGGAAAGTAATAGGATTTTATTCTCATGAGATCCCCCCACAGAGAGGTGGCTACTTCCTTAAATCAGTCAGTCAGGTATGATGATACCTCAAATCCCAGCTGCTTGAAGCAAATAAATAATAAATGAAGATGGCATTTGAGTCTGAAAAATCATCCGTGAGGTCGAGATCCTTCCTTTTGGTGAACTCTGTAAGATGTGTAGTGTGGAAGCAGAAGCTAAAGGTTAGGAGCTTGACCATGCACTGCACTTCGGCTTGTAAGTTCAAAAGTGGCTACTAACCATGAACCAAACACATCATTGAAGGCTGGGGTTTTTGTGTTTCTTTTTTTTTTTTTTTTCACCCTTCGGTCCTTATAGTCTAAGGTTTGCTTTCACTACAGGGGAGTAGAGAGTCAGAAAACGCAGGAAAGAAAAGTTAGCATTCTTTCTGAGCACAAACCTGCTGCTAAGCTGGTATTTTGTATTGATTTTTCCTGAAGCCTGTAATCTTGAAAGCTTGTAACAGAGGATGAGGTAAATATCATTTTATTTGCTCAAATAGGTTTAGATTAGATTGAGATGAAAAACTAGAGACAAGCCAAATTAGGACTGAAAGCAGCAATTACAGATTATTGTTTCCAGCAGTAACTAGAATAGGTTATTTCACTGATAAAAAGGGCTTGCTGAAAGAAAGAATAGGTGATTTTCCTTAGAGCCTTAAAATAATCTCAAGAAAAGAACCGACAAGGAAAATATAAACAGAAATTCATAAAAAATTTGTTATGTTGCATGTTAAAAAAGTGAGACTACCTGTAGAGTAAATTAGCATGTGGTTTATTGAACTTACTTATAATTCACAGTTTAACAGTATACACTCAGAGTGCATACTTCTGAATATATACAATATGTGTATTTAGAAAACTAGTAATATACTTTTCATTGTGTACATTTTTTCTTGTCTTGTTGAAAAACAAAGCACACCATACATCCTGGAGGATAATAATAAAAATCAGCTCTTAAAAGTAATTCCTTCGATAAAATAGTTTCTGAGGGGAAAAAAATGTGTACAAAAGTGTTCAAATGATGCTGACAATAAGGCATGGAATTTAAAAGGCTTAACCATGTCTTATCTTAGAGTCTGTTTTATTTCTTCATCTTCTGAGCACTTCAAACATATGAGCTGTTATTCCATCTTTAGATCAGTAACTTTGAATTGTTCTACCTGTCATTCTGCAGTGACTAGCACAGCTAGATGTCATACAATGATTGTTTGCACTTTCATTCTTTCACATTAAATGGCAATCATCCGGTCCTTTTGATTTGTTTCTTTTATTTAGCCCTGAAGTTTTTACACTAGAATCTCATTAAAGCTGAACTAGTATATTCCTGTCAAAAAACTAATGGAAAAAGTTTAAAAGAGAAATATTTCACCTATATTGTCACTTACTGGTAGAGTTGCATTTATCAAGATTTGCAGAGTTTACTTCTTTAGTATACGTTCTTCTGGCCTTGTTCACCTCTCTCTGCTTCCACACTCTCCCCCTTGCCCCCCACTTCTGCTGCACAAAATTAGGATGATATGCTCTAATAAACCAGACATCTTAATAAAATAACAGCAAAAAGAATAATAAATTTTATCTCCTGGAAACATTCTTTTCTCTTCATAGGACAGATATCTCCTGTTAGTCAAGGATATTGTCAGAGAATTTTCCTATGCAAAGAACTAAGCACTTCATTGAACAAACATTGTTTACAGAAGTATAACTCGATATCTGAGTTACAGGAACAAATAAATTAAACAAATCCTCTGCTGCTGATATTTCCAGGTATATATGATAATCTTTGTCATCCATGCAGACAACTAAGTCCCACCCTTGAAAATAACTCTACAACCTTTTTCCCCTCCAGCAACATTTAGATTTTGATCCAGGTAAGACCACTAATTACAGCACCTAAAAAATTGATTACTAAGCTCTTCATGAGTTCTCGAATTACACAGAAGTTATTTATGCAGAAGTATGGCTTGCTGTATCAGGAAAAGAAAAATCATACAAGACCCATTTAATCTGTGGTATGAAGGACAATGAAAAATATATCCATTCAATAAAGAATCTTCTTTTATCTTATGCTGCTGCACTGACAGATAAGAGAAATATATCATGTGGATTCTGATCCCTCTATGAGTTCCAGAAAATAAGATAAGGGTCTGCAAAATGCTGGCAAATTAATCCCAGTGAAATTACTAACCATTTTGTCTAAAGATCCAGTAGTCAGGAGGGATAACTTAGAGGTCACCTTTACTATTAACGTTAAGGGTTTTCTAGCTAGTATTGTGGCATACATACATTGTACATCTAAATGCCCGATCTAAAAATGAATTCCTCAGCATTTCTGAATATGCTCCATAGATTTAACTCAAACGATGCACGGATTTTTCCTCCCATGTAAAACATGCTGTTTTAAGCCCTCTGTCTCCCATTTGCCTGTGCATAAATGATGACCTCTTCCTTAGAAACTTAAATGATGTGCAAGCTGCTAGATGTCAAAGGATCCCTGTGGCTTGAACACAAAGATAAGATAGTACTTATTAATAAAAAATATGAAATTACTCTGACATGTAATTGTTGCAGAAAATGCCTATTTAAGAAATGCATATATAAGAAATAATGACCAAAAGGGAGGGCATTTCTCAGCAGTTAATGACTAGATAGAAAAGTTAATGGCTCCAGGTGAAGTCAAGGTCGCATAACTCAGCCTGTCATTAATAGCTTGGAAATGCCCAGCCAGGAGGTCATCACTGTTATTATGAGCCATAGGAATATAAAAATATAATGAAAAAAAATAATTACCCTTTTGTGTTTTGAAGAGTTAGAAGTAAAACTGTTGGTTGCCATGGATATGTTGTTCTGTTTACTAGAGTTATATCCTCTTAGCAGTTAAAGGCCAGGGTTGCAATTCAGCATGGTGCTAGCCAAAACAATTAAAGCACAGAGCCCAAAAAGCAAACCTCAGCATACTACAAGATCAAGGATCAGGCTTATAATAAGTGGAAAAGCATTCCCCCAGGTTTATTTTCAGCAATGAGTACTTCTGAAGCAATAATTCTAAGGTAAAACCTGCCTCCTAATAAATTTGTTTCCTAATGTTCTCCATTTAAATTATATCTGGTTGGTAACTATATCTTTACAGTTTTGCAAAAGAAATAGTCAATATACCAGTAAATCTTGAAATTCTATCTTAGTTTCAAGTTTCTTTTCCTTACTGATTTTCATAATAAGTTGTCATTTGTTTATTCACTCTGAATATTTTTAATTAAGTGAAATATAGATACTTATCCATGTTTCCAATCTTGTCAAAATCAGGAGTCAGATATCTTTTGGATGGAGTTCTATAGATTAAGAATTACATAAAATATAATCTTTTTCCCCCTGATATTCTTTATATCTGTTGCTTCTTCCTTGGTCTTAATTGTTAAAAGAAGATAAATAGCCTATCTAACTTTGTTCATTATCATGCATATTGTGCATGTCTCAATTGTGTCTTCCTTCTGCCTTCCATATTGGCCTAAATAGTATCAAATAAAGAAGAGAATTATACACAAAGACATGCAAAACACTCTTGAGTTTTCTAGACTGTGTAGCTTTTAACATGGATTGGGTTCAAGCAGGTACATTTAAAGTGCAACCCCATATTCTAGGCAATTTTAATTATATGAGGTGGGAGTAGCTAATTAATCTGTTCAACACAGAGTTCTGAAAAGTACTTTCAAAACATCTAAGGAAATAATAATAATAAAAAGCTTAAAAAAACCAAGTCTGATTTTCATAGAATTCATGTGCATAATTCTGCTATCCCACAGCAACATAATGTAGTTTTTTTGTCTGAATGATTTTGAGTCTACTTGACCCAAATGTCTTCTGCACTTGCTGATGATAATAAACAGAAATATGCATACCAAGAAAACTTTCTAGAATAAGCAAAAGAATAATAAAAATTCGGCTGATTAGTATTACTCTAAGTATTTCAAAAATGTATCATTCTGTAGTAGCAAACTATCTCCAGTATTCATATTAAAACATGCTTATTCAAAGACATTTTTCTCTGGACCAATTAAATTACCAAGAAAGACCAAGAATTAGAGAATAAGAGATAGACTGCCCCCAGCAATCATAACACTATGTCTGTAACTGAGACCCGAGTTGGATACTTGAGAACTGAATATATTTCCACAGTAATCAATGATATGATTCTCATTGATCCTAGAATGACTTGGATCAAATTATTTCCCTTGACTAAGGGAAATCATGGTAAAAAACCCAACCAAATCTAAATATGCATATTTGCATATATGTAGGCCCACACAGATATTATGTAAAATTATTTGAAAGAGAACCAAGGACATTGAGAAACTTAATGCCTCTTAATATTTCTAAATACTATATGTTCAGACACTCGGAGAGATTTCAAATTACAAAAGTGAATCTAATCCACAAATCCTGTTTACCATCAAAACTATTGTGCAATAATACAGATAGTTCAATGCAGTTTTTGAATCTCTACTATATATCCAGCAGAGAAATGCTTACTGCTACTCTCATGTCTTTCCTACCCAAAAGAGGTTTACAAAACAGATAAGCCTTCCAGAATAGCCTCATGATTAGTATATCTAGGGGTTCTCAGTAGAAAAATGAAAATAAAAACATTCTAAGAAAGAGAACCCCCAGTACTAGTCTTTTCTCTGTTTTTTAACCCTAGAGGTAAGCACACTAAAGGTCTCCAAAATCTATGTATCCATTGCAGGCAGGAGTGTAAACCTCATAAGTATTCCTAAGGTCAAAATCAGCACTAAGTATTCACTTGAAAAGCAAATGGCATCTCAGAACCTAATAGGCTCAAGATCCTACAGGCTTTTCTATAGAGACAATGTTTATTCCCAGGAAAATGTCAATAGCTTCATTTGTGTAAAAGTGTGCTTCTACAGAAAGAACCATTACTAAAATAAGTTTCAAGGTCTCAATTCAGTTTCAAGGACCGTTGTGGTTCAAAACCAGTGGACAACTAAATACTCTGCAGCTGCTCTTTCACTTTCTCCCACCCACCCACGGCCCAAGTGGGATGGGAAAGAGAATCAGAAAATGGTAAAACCTGCAGGCTTTAATAAATGAATGACAATAATTATTGAAATGAGAAGAAGAGAGGGAGGAATAAAACCCAAGAAAGACAAGTGATGCACATTGTAATTGCTCACCTCCTGCTGACCAATGTACAGTCTGTCCCAGAGCAGCAATCAGTGTCTCCTGGCCAGTTGCCCCAGTTTATATATTGGGCATCACACTCTGTGGTATGGAATATCTATTTGGCCACTTTGGGTCAGCTGTCCTGGTTGTGCTCCCTCCCAGCATCTTGTGAATCTGCTCACAGGCAGAGCACAAGACAGAGAAGTCCTTGATTTAGACTAGCACACTTAGCAACATCTAAAACATTAATGTGCTATCCACATTATTCTCAATACTAAATCCCAAAACCACAGCACTGTACCACTTACTAAAGCACAATATTAACTCTATCCCAGCCAAATCTAGGGCACAAGATTTTGAGGAGCTCATTCCATTGGAGCGGATACAGAGGAGGTTGATGTCAGTCATTTGTAAATGAATGGAAAGGAAGTTAATTTTTCTTTGTTGAAAAAGCCCAATAAAACAAAAATACACACCAGCAAGACCTGTTTGATTTTTTGAAGACAGATGCAACCCCAAGTAAAGGTTTGTGTTAGGCTGAAAATGGATTTTAGCTTCATTCAGAAGACATTCATCTTAGTGCATGTCCAAACATGGTAATCATTTACTCAATCTGTATTTTTCACAAGTGGGTTAGGATAAGGCCATGGAGTCTTGAATATGGTATGAGCTAATAAATCTGTATACTAAACTGACATTCAAAAACATAGTTGGTCATAATTTAACAGAAATAAAGCTGCTATCTCAAATCAAGGAAAAAATGAGGAAGGCAAAGAAATTTGAAACCATCTAGAACACTGACATTATTTGCATTTTAAAGAGTTATATTGTTGGGATTAATATTTATAACATGTTGTGCAGTACATTGCCAGGAAAGACTGTCCTATAAAAAGGATCATTTGGATCTATTGATCTGAATCAGTGAAAAAGTATTTTGGCCAGTTTGCTTAGTATCCTTTAGTGGCAGATATATCTCAATCCTCCAGTCAGTATATGAGGTAATTTAAAAATGGTAAGGCACATCATGATGCGACAGTGCACTAACTTGAACCCTGAAGCGGAAGTGTTTTACCGTCTTACAAATGAATGTTCCAGAAAATTTCAAAAATATAGACTGTCTATTAGTAACAGAAAAGAAATTTTAAAAATAGATGAAATAAAAAAAAAATCAAAACAATTATTCTCTGTAATTTAGAGAGGAAACTTGAATCTTCTTGGTGAGAGATTAAATGAAAGCTCTTGAGCTAACCTGCTTATCTGGCCCTTGCAGGTAGCCCTTTTTTCTAGTCTGTTTTTTCTGGTTCAGCTTACATTAGCATCCAGCATTTCTTATTCTACAATCTCAATCCCTAGAAAAACCGCCACTATCCAGAAGAATATATGAAAATTTTATTCTACTTTTTTTTTAATAATTTGTGGTGTTCTTAAAGCCCCAGCTTCTGGAGATCTGATTATTAGATGTCTTTCAGAGCATTCCTAAAAAACATACTCCCCCTCACCAAAGGAAAAAAAAAAAAAAAAAAAAAAAAGCCCTAAACAAAGAAGAAAATTCCACCAATAAGCCAAAAAAACCACCCCCACCCCCCTACTGTTCCCCACCAAAAAAAAAAAGCTTTTCTTACAAAATTCCTCTCCTCTATTCTAGCATCTCCTGGACATAAACAGACTTGATGCATACTAAGGTCAGCACAGTACTGTTCCTCATAAATATCCCTTCTCATATGCCCATTTCTGTAACATCAAACTGTTGAAGTATGGTTTCTTACAGTGAAAATTATTTCACAATCAAAACATTTGAAGCACTGTTTTTTATCTCTCTTATAAAGATTAAGTTATATGCTTCACCTGCAAAGACAGTGAAAAGGATTTGAAATATTTGATATTTATTTGATGAGCTATTATATTTGAAAAGGGACATTTTCACTCATAGATTTGAATTTTACATGTGGCTCACATTTTATTTAGGGGATGGAGATAAAATGAAAAAGGTGAAATAAAATGCTGCGCAAGGGTGTTCCTCAGGTCTATATTTCATGAAATAAATTCCCTTGTTTTTTACATTGCACTTAACAGGTCGTTGCTAAGATTTGCATCTTCTCTCTCAGTTGACCTCTTTCAAGATACTCTGGCATTTGCTGCATTTCTGGAAGAATAGCTTTGTGAAATCAGAAGTCTGTGTGATCAGACAAAGCTTTCCAGCCATGCAGTTCTGTAGCTCTAATCCACACCTACTGACATGCCAACTTACCTTGATATGATTCCTGTATGGGAATTTAATCAGTCAGAAAGATGCAGAAAGAAAGGACTTAGAAGATGAATTCTATTTAACAGTTAGGCAAAAGGAAGAAATACAGAGCAGACTAACATTTTTTGTTCTGTATTAAAGTAACTGAGTTGGGCAATTCCTTTCAAGGCACCTAGAAACATTTCTTAACCCAGTCTTCACAATACCTTAGTAAGTTTATTTATTATCAGAGAAAAACACAAAATGCATTTTGTTTTTAATTAATGACAGCTCTTGCCTGTAATAATAAAAAAAGAAAGAACGAAAACCACCTGTACAGCGTCTCTTGAATTTTACAAAGCAGAGAAGCAAGATTAAATCTGTACAGCAGATCTAAAGAAAAAGGAATAAATAACCTGGGGTAAGACCTCTGGAGACCAATTTAAATGGAAACTGAAAAGCAAAGGGTTCAATTGGCCTCCTATACATAAACATATCTTTGGATTTATTATAATTACTTTTAAAGCCAGAGAGGATCCCAAACTGATTTATGAACAGTGGGATTGAAATATCAGGATGGGTTATAAAGAGAAGAATGTCGTCCACATACAGTATTCATTTATGTTCCTGTTTGTGTGCATCAGTAATGATACAGTAAGTTTACGACATTTCTAAAAGCCTCAGGAAGTGTTTTGAAAGCTAATGTGGAGGAAGGAGGAAAAGATGGACAACAAAGCATAAGTACAAAACTCAGGAAAAAAGAAAGATTCAAAAAGACTGTGGGAATTTAATTTGATTTTATTTTTTCCTGAGAAATATTAAAGTTCATAACCAAATCTCCAAATAGATGTCTATGCAGTTCAGTTTCAGCAACACTCAGAAAGTGTAGCCTTTTTATTCACATCAAATTCCATTATTGCATCTAGGGAGACTGCAAGGGCATTATTCTTAACCTTGTCTGACCAATGCATTAGATTACTCTCATAAAAATCTCAGAAATACTGGACCTTTATGTAACAGCTTGCTTAAAAGCTGTTTCTATCTTATGGCAAGCTGAGTTTGAATAATCCTGTTTACAATGCATTTCCAATTGCCTATTTTTATTTCAAGTATAGTAAAAATGTGATTTATTATCTTTTTTTTTTTTGTTTGTTACATTGTAAAACACAATGACCCTTGTAAAAATGCATTAGAGGTGCTTCTAAAAGAATTCAGTCATCTGCATGTACCCTGAGTTTCGATTAATATTCTAGGAAACCTAGCTCCTGATAATAAGGCTGCATTTTGTTTTTAAAAAGTTCTGGGAGAAAAAAGCTGCATAAGAACTTAAAATTTATTTCTATTTTCTTCCCTCCCCCTCCCCCCCATTAATTTAACTGCTTCTTTGTAATTTTCATATCTCCACTCTAAGAGTATCCATGTCTGGCAAGATTGGCCTTAATCTTGGGCAGATGGAGGGAAAAAGATAGCAGGGTAAAGAGTAACATGTGTGAGCATGTGTGTGAGAGAAAGGCCACTGCAAAATTTCAAATCACTATGGACTATTCAAATGGATTTTCGGCACCTGCAGCTACTATTGAAGTAAATAGGAGTTCTGGGAATTGGTAGGAAAAAAAACCCTTTAAAAACTGGAAACCCACAAGAACACGAGTCCTAACATGTTTCATATTAAATGACAATATTTATAATTACTCACAGAAACATTCTAATGTTTCCTTAAAATAATTGTTTATTAAGAATCTGTGGTCTATATTTTAGCTCTGTGGACTGGCCCTTTTTTTCTTCCTGTTTGAGGAAAGAATACAGAATATAATTTCTGAGAAAAATACAGCAGGTTTAGAAGCAATAATCATCCATCCTTAAAGTACAGATGGCTGAGCTTCAGAAGCTAGTTTTCTTGTTGCTGGTATAAAAATATATATACATTAAAAAAAATACCCATTCTCATATTTCCTTATATATGTTCTTCATCTGCAGATAACACAAATGTTACTCTGGAAGAAGAGGTTAAATTAATTAGAGGGTTCTGTGATGTTATTTGAACTAATTTAAATCCATGAAATACAGAATTTCTGAAATTATCTAAAAACAGAATTATGAAACACGATTCTCTATTTCTCACAGAAAGAGTGATAAAGTCTCACTGAATTTTTCTAGTAGCCATGTAATGGGCTACTAGAGACAACTTTGAAATTTCTGTTATTTCTTTGAATTTTCTGTTATTTATAGTAAATATTTAAAGTTCTCCATTTTTATATGATCATATGGTGATAATTTAAGGAACTGATGTCCTTTCTTATTTTTGACATATAAAAAGCTGTCCAATTCAAAATATGTATTTACAGGTCATTACCTATTTCTATAAAATCATTAAGGCCTTCACAAGTTTCCAAAAATTCCTCTTCAGTGTTTTTCATCTACTTTGGAAGACAGTGTCTTATTCTCAATTAAATAAGTAAAAAGTAAAAACTTGCTCAGGCTTTCACAGATCAGAGAAAGCTATCTCCTCTACCATGAGTATACTTTGTCTTCATTGACATGGGTGGTCGCTGTTGCTCTCTCTCTCCGAGTCTTTGAAATAAACATCTAGCAAGGCAGTTGGCCCTTAGGACTTCCCTTGAAAAAGGGAGTTCCAAAGAGCAAGTCCTTTAAAATCTGGAAACACACGAGTCCTAACATGTTTCATATTAAATTACAATCTTCATAATTACACCCATTTGCAACTCCAAGTGCTAATCATATGCTGTGACTCCCTTTGCTGGGATATACCTCACGATCTGTACATCATAGATTGTACCCCTATATAGAGTTGGGTTTGCCCAGTTTCTGCCCTGTGCTGATATCCAGATCCTAGGTCCTAAAAATAAGAGGAATTATAATTTACTAGGTTTATTACTCTAGAACTTACTCCCTTTAGCTGAGGACAAAGGTAGATTTGTATTGAAAGCTAGCAAAAGGTGAAAAATGAAGGTATAACCACTTGAAAAGCTTGCACAATTTCAGCTTATAATGGTGTGGTACAGGCATTGAATAAGTTTCTCTGTGTGGACTGATACTCTAATTTGAAGGAAAGAAAGAGCGTTTACAATATCCTGACCGGGGACACTGGAATTTTATTACACCCACTGATCTCTGGAGTCTGTCTTTGGATGAAAATACAATATATGCATTTTAGTTAATGTGCTCTTATCCTTTCCTATAACAACATGTGAAAATGAACTCTCAAAATTTGTGCTGATTTTTACCCCATGATGTTCATTAAGAGATAACTTGTGACTATTGCAGTACTTAGCTGGTAGAAGGGAGTTGAATGAAGGGGGAATGCAAGTTTTGCTGAGTAATAAGAGAATAAAGATGGAAATACTTGTCCCTCACTCTGCATCATTTGAATATAATCATACATTTACTTTCACATTGGGAAAACAGCCTTAGTTACAATACTGAATTCAGAAGATAGGAGAGGACAACTAAGAGGGCAGCGTGCAATTTCTGTGTCTTTGGTACAGCTGTGTATGCAGAATTCCAGATGGAATATTATAACGAAGGAATATTTGTCTCCAGCCTTTCTGTAAGAGTACAAACCTAGGCATCCACTAAGCACTGACATTTCTCCACATTTTCTAACCATTTTTAAAACAGCATCTGAACTTGAGCGAGATGAACCTCTACTGAACTATTTACCTGTAGGTAGAACAACTTTGAACTAATTGTGAGAACAGCAGTTTGTTTAGTAAAACTGTGTTATCTGCTATTGATAACTAAGCTCCATCTCCTACTTTGTCATTTTTATCATCACATGTATTTCTAGAGTGCTAATGAGCACAGTGTCTGCCCATTCTTTCTTTGTCATCCTGTGATATGAGCAAGCATGATCTGTTTCTCACAGTTTTGAGACAACAAATGAATCCAAAATCCCTTCACATTTCCAGAAATAATGAATAACAAATATTTTTCTTGACATTAGAAGCCTTGAAAGCATAAACCCAAATTCTTTGTTTTTTCTCTTGTAGCTGCTTGATCTGGAGAACATAGTGAACTATAATTAGCATTCAAAACTTCAATATGTTCTCCTTGCCTTTTTATAATTTTGTCATTCCTATTTCATTTTGCAGTTTGCACTGGCCAGTGAGGGTCAGTCCATATAAGTTGTCTTCTGGCTCCATATTAGATTCCAGCAGGTGGATAGGAAATTAGGAAAGATAAAGACAGGAAGATGTAAGATTCTTCCACACAGTAATTAAGCATAGAATAAAATAAAAAAAGTTTTAATTTTTTTTTGAGGAGGGCTTATTTAAAGATTCTCTGTAAATAATTCAGCTTAAATATGACTATAAAATTATACAAATAGTGGGAAGCAATGTTGTGAAATATGCTATCTGATTGAAACCAAAATTAATAAATCAAATCTACTCTAGATTTCTAACTTTCCACATTCCATTATCTCTGACCTTGCAAAAACACTGTCTTTTGTTTAACTTAAAGCATAATACTAATTCAGTTGACTTACTCATGATCTTCAGGTTGAGAAATGTATAAACATACAGAGAATTAGAAACTTAATTTATTTTTCCTGGAATCAATTAAGTTGTAGATAAATGAGCTAGTAAAAAAAAAAAAACCAAACAAAAAACAAACAAACAAAAAAAACTTTTTGAAAAACTATTTTCAAATTTGAAATAGTCTTCTGTAAAAATTCCATTTAGAAGCAGTCTATTCAAATGTGATTTTGTTTCATGTTATAATATAATTATTTTTTTCCACTACTTATGAAGATTGGTCCAGTTTTCTAATACAAAATTTTGCTAATCTCTATATACATGGATATCAACATTTTTCTCCTTATTGTTTAAGAAAATTTATCTATCATATAAAATAAAACAAACAATTACCCCACTCTGATTTGGATCATCCAAATTTAGCTAAATTATAACATACAGTCAAGAAGGCATTATTTTGATTTTGGAGAGAGGGTAAATATTTTCCTATCCTTCCAAACCAGCATGCAATGTGATGACATGCATGGCAATATTTCTTTCATCTGAAGTCCACAAAGTACATCAGTATTATTGTCCTTACATGGTAGCCCTTAAAGTATTCTTGAACAAATACTAAATAATATTTAAAGGAACATATATTAAGACTGTTCCTTATGGCATTCCTACATTAGTGTATAAACTGCAATCTATATTAGCCACTTCCTTTGCCTTAGCTGACTCTCAGAAGACAGAAATTTAACACTAAATGTAGTTCTTGAACCCAAAATGTATTTTTTAGCTATGTGTAGTCTTTGAAGAATTTTAGTGCACTTATCTAATATCCTTTATGGTGGAGGAACTGCATTGCAGTTAATGCCTGTTCTTTTGAATGTTTTTTTATGCATATGTACCATAAGTATCACAGTAAAGACAGGAATGTTTTCTTGGGAAGGACAAGATATTAAACATGAAAAACTAGGAGTACTTCCAAATTATACTTGAAAAAGATCAAAGGAAATAAAAAGAGGAGAAAAGCTATAATGGCATTAGAAAAAGTTCCCTATATGTTATAATTCCCCACTTAAAATTTGCTTCACATAAGTTGCACTCAGGAAAGCAGTTTACAAAAAGGGAAAAAAAAGAAAAAAAAAAAAAAAAAGCCAACCCAAATGCTATCGAATTAACTGTTTAAAATCTCTTCAAGATTACACAGAAGTGTAAAGATTTTCTCAAAGACAAAAACTAAGTGCTCTGCTAACAGAAGCTCCCTAAATTGTATCAAAACTCAGTTTATATTCCCACAGATGTCTAACAAGCTGTGTATATGGTCTTGGATTATAGACTGGGAAAAATCAATACCTTGCTGTCTCAAAGGCACCAATATAGATTATGAATCACAGCCAGGAAGTTGTCAGTGATCTTGGCTGCCAACAGTGCTTCAGTGAAGATATTTGCTAGCTCATATTCTTTTAATGTGCACCTTTCATATATGAAACAGAACAGGTCACTTTTTGATGAGAAAAAAAAAAGAAAAAGAAAAAAAAGGGAATTTTAGGCAAAGATATAGTATATCAAAAAATAATAATTATCCAGTCTTATCTAAATAATGGGCTTTTACCCAAAAGTTGAGGAGTTTTAATTTGTGCTGTTGTTTTGTTGTTTTTTTTTTCCCAGAAGAAAGATACACACACACCCCTCCTCCCACACTCACACCCACACCCACCCCATTTTTCTCTATTTAGGCTATAAATTATTTCTATCAGTTGAAACTAGTTCATAAGTTGAAAGTAACAAAAGAACAAGGAGGAATTAAGGTTTTTTATCATATTTTTCTATAGGAATATATAAGATCAACTCAAGGAATGTAGAGTTTTTAATGTGAGGAAGCCTCTTGCATTTCAGCTGCACAAATTGTCCATGAAAATAATACACTGTCACTGCTTTTCAAAGTACTATATTTAGTAAAATTATAGAGCCTGTAAATAGAGAGGGTTTTGCCCCATTTCATTTTTTCCAGATACATTTCAATTAAATAATAGGTACAGAAGGAATAATCATGCTTCTTGGAGTAAAAGTATATTTTGAGGTACTCCTAATGCACAGTTAGGCATATAACCCACATGCACAAACTGCACTCCACTGGCTGTGTAGGGAATGGAGTCTATAAGTTCTAAGCCTTCAATATTTCTGTGACCAAAATAACAATAATTTTTAAAAAACCAACAAAAACCCTACCAAATAACCCCCCCCCCCCAAAAAAAAAAAAAGAAGAAAACCTACCCAAAACCTATCTCTCCAGCACGTGACCATTTGTTGCTACACTAGAGTGCTATTTTGAGTGAAGGCTCTGGGCTTTGTCAAGTTATGACAGCTGTAAGAACTTGAATATACCAATAAATCAACCCTTGGAAGATACACCAAGTTAAGAGATATCAGCTGCAGCATTTTAAATTGCATGGGGAACAGTATTCAACCCAGAACAAGTGATCATATTCAGATAAAAATTTTCCCATAGGCTTCCTTATTTGGAAATGGTATAGACCTGGAATGAGCATGTGGGGAGGCATGTACTTCCTGTGCTATCCATATTTCTTCTAGTTTTTCTTTCTTCTGGATACTACATTACACCTGAACCATTTCTACTCTGCTGAGGGGTAGAGATGACGAGGCTTGAAGAAAAAGACAGTGAAGAACATTTGGATCTAGGCATACTCCATTTTTCTTTGATACATTTGCTGATCACAAATTGAATACTTTTTAACAGTATCAATAGCATGGGGACTTCCCTGTGGTTTATATTATGTGTTGTAAAGTGACATCTTACAGGAGCCTTCTAGTACTTAAAAGGGGCCTACAAAAATGCTTGGAAATGAAGTTTTTACAATGGCATGTTATGAAAGGACAAAGGCCATGGTCTTAAACTGAAGAAGAGTAAGTTTAGATTAGACATTAGGAAGAAATTATTTTCTGTGAAGGTGGTGAGACACTGGAACAGGTTGCCCAGACAAGTTGTGGATGCCCCATCCCTAAAGTGTTCAAGAAGGTTGGACAGGGCTCTGAGCAAGCTGATCTAGTGAAAAGTGTCCCTGCCCCAGCAGAGTAGTTAGAACTAGATGATTTTTAAGGTCCCTTCCAAAACAAACCATTTTATGTTTTTTATGATTGAACATTGACAACATTGATTTCCAGAGAAAATCTATCAGTAAAAGATAAGGGACCATTCAAAGAGGCTGGCATAGAATTGATTAATCCACATGTAAGAAAAATATTGCAGGAATAGTTGTACTGTGGTTAACCAGTTCTCTCCTCTAGCTACAGCTATGGTAAACTTCACAGATGTTTAACTCCTTGTACAAATGGATCAAAACTAAAAATAATTTTTGACTTACCTGTTTGAATAGGACAGAAAATTGATTAAAGAAACTGGACATATCAGCATAATTTTTGCACTGCAGGAGATGGAAACAAAGAGAGTGAGAATAATTATTATTATACAAATAAGATAACTTTTCTAAAAGAGGAATTCAGACTAATTTTCTGCATGAGCAACATTCCTCAGGATCCTGGCCATCTTGTGTTTTGCATCAACTGGCTTATTTCAGCATCTCCTATGCTTTTACACTGTCCAAAATTGTGAGGTTAAAAATCTTTCTAAATAAGATTTAGTTTTTGGTCTGTGTATGAGAAACATCTACCTTTTATTTTTAGGACTTTTTAATCCTAAACATGTGGTCTTAGAATTCCCAAAATTATTTGGTTTAAGGACAAGTTTAATTAACAGATTAGGGTGAAAAATAGTGTGGAATAAATGAGAAGTGATGAAAATGGACTTCAAGCATTTCTTGAATAAAACACAAAGTTCTTCAGATAAAACTGACAAGTAAACTACCCATTTTCCACTTGGGAGTAAGAGCATAGATCACAGAAATTAGGCTTTTTGCTTCAAGTAAAATAAAACCAATTGGTGTTAAATTGTATTATTTTTCTGATCTTCCTGAAGCAACAATTTGTAAATCTTTACACTACAAGCAGCATTCTTAGTAAAAATTGCAAGTATTTAAGGTAAAAAATGAGTCCCCTTTTTGCTTTATTACAAGCTTCTAGGATGCACAAAACCTCTGATAACAAATCCTTATGGAAATATTACTGCACTTAGCTAATGAAACAGTAGGTTATATGGTTCTCTAGCAGCTGTAGAATGATCTTGGTTTTAAAAGACCTCTAAGAAAACTGTTTATAACAGTTGCCCCAACACTGCCAAGTCCAGCACTAAACTGTGCCCCAAGTACCATGTCTTTTAAATATCTCCAGGGTTGGAGACTCACACCACTTATGACTGGATACCAGCTGGATGTAACTCCATTCACCATGGCTCTCTGGCCCTGGCCATCCAGTTTTTTACCCAGAAAAGGGTGCACACATCCAAGCCACGAGCAGCTAGTTCCTACAGGACAGTCCTGTGGGATACAGTGTCAAAGGCTTTACTGAAGCCCAGGCAGACAACGTCCACAGCCTTTCCTCATTGACTAATCAGGTCACGTCATGGATCAGGTGAGTCACGCAGAACCTGCCTTTTACAAATCCTGGCTGGCTGGACCTGATCACCCCATTTCCAGTCCACCCCAGGCTCCTCTGTCCATGTCTGCACTCACAGTTGGGCAATTGCAAATGTCAGGGACTCCCTTGGACTACGGGTTTGTCCGTCTGTTGGACTATGAAGGCCCTAATGGGGGGCGGTAGGCCAGGGTGTGATGGGCACCTTTCTGGAGACTGGGAGAGCCAAGGCTGCCAGCCTGAACATGGGAGATGGGACCAGTCCCAGCGAAGGGAATCAGGGTCAGATATATACCCAGGATGACCAGAAAAGACTAAAAGACCTGATGGAGGATAATCATATCAGTTCTCTGTGATTAACAGGCATCAAAGTACAATTACATCATTTAAGATTTTTGCTGAGCTTGGGAAAAGTCTTGCTGAATGACTTACACCTGAATACGACTCCACATTTTGTTGGAACATGAAAGGTAGTTACTAATAACTACAAAACATTTCATTTTGCTATGTATAAAATTAACAAGACTTTCAAGTACAGGAGCACTGCTGGATCATCATTACTAGAGCTAATTAATGCAGAAGAGGCATCAGTGATGATTCAGCTGGACTGAATTTCCTTCCCAAGGAGCTAACAGTCTATGCTGCTGCCACTTACAGGCATTCCCTGCTTTGGTCACTGCAGAGCTGCTCACGACACAAGTGGCAGTTGAAGACTATCCACCCTTCAAGTACTCATTAAATTAACCTAAAATATGTCCTGCCACCTAGGAAAAGCTAACTTCATTCTGCTCTAGTTTCTGAATCTAGTTCCCATGTGAGTACTTCAAATGAGCCTATGCCCTTCAGTCTTGATAATACACCTTCCTCTTTGTTTTTTAGGACTTTCTTCATCTTTGGCTCCCTTGCCATGAATGAACAGATTGTACGGTAAAAGAGTAGTTGTATCTTGGTAGAGCATCTGAATGCCTTCAAAGAAGTTACTAGAAAATATGTTCCACTATGAGGCTTAATACTTTATTATATTCAATATCAAAAAAATTAATAATATACATACCTAGATTTACATTTTTCATTTGATCAGGTTTAGCATTTTTATGTTTGTTTAACACAGCAATGATGTTAGCCACTGGCTTTAATTTTTATTTGTTCATCATAGTCCTGTCTCTTTCATGTGGTAAGAAATATACATTTCTCTAGAACTCTTCTTTTTTCCTGAATGAAATGCAAAAACTGGAATAAACCTCTTTTTTTTTGCATCTGATTTTTTTCTCTAACCGTTATTTTATATGTATTCTGGTTTTGGTTTTTGTGTTGGGTTTTTGTGTTGGTTTTCAAAGGTTTTTTTTGTGATGTCTCCAAACTCTTCCACCAGCTTTCCATTAGAAGGAAGTTTAAGACTGTTGAAGTCTTTAGATCTATGATGTTGTACAGGCTCCATTTCAAAACGCCTAATTTATTTTCTTTGTGTTTGGCTATTTTTATTTCTCCAGAGTAGTGACTTTAGAACATTTAAGTGTGCTAAATAAAGAATCTACCTTACAGAGCATGGGACCTTGTATGAATCAACACAGGCAGGTCACAGAACTACAAAATTATGGCTGAAACTCCAAGAGTAAATTTATTTAATTTCCTTGCTGACTGGACGATCCTGAAGCACCACCTGGGCAGCAGAGAGACACAAAATGAGGGCACAGGCACCACCAGTCCTGGTCCAATCCCAGTGGGTGGCAGGGCTGCTGTTTGCACCCATTTATCAAGGGCCCACGCTCGTGTAGGTTGCCACCATGCTGTGATCACCCCTGAGCTTTTTATGATCTCTGAGCTTTGATCTCTCTCCCAACAGGGAGCTCAAGCATGTCTGTGAGAGTGCCTCCAAGTTTCTGTAAACACTTCTGTTATCTCTGCACAGAAATTCTACTTCTCAAAACAGACAGAGGATAAACAGCAGTAGGCATAATATATGGTTCCCCACACTGATATTCTCCAGGCCTTGGTATTCCCAGCTGCCAGGTCATTTGAGTGGATCACCCCTCTCCTTGCCAGTCTTCACTTGTAACCCTTTCCTCCCAACAGAACTGATGTGGTGAAGTGGGTAATAGACTGAATATTGTATTATATTACTTGTACAAACTTTAAGTGAAATGTTTTTTGTTCGGTATCAAACATAACCAGTGTATGTGCATACTACTTTTTAAAAGTAGGGAAGAGAAGAATGAACATTATAGAGGGAAAGAGCATAGAACAGCAGAAGGTTTATGTTTATCTTCTTATGATATAGGAAACTCATTCTGCATCATCCAATAGTGAATTTTCTGTCGTATTAAATTGTGATACCAGATATGCTTTCTAGAGATAATTTTAGCTTAAATTGAAACTACTCTCCTGATTCTGGAGTGTCTGTGTAAAAAATGTTATGATGTTATGTACAATAATACTATATTATTGTTCCACAGGTATAAAAACCTATGGACCAAAAGATGTTTCTACTTCAGCCAGTTTCACTAAAGATTAAATCTTAAACAGTACTTTCCAGAACTGATGCTTTTTCTGCAGGAAAATAGTATCATTAGTATCTTTAAGTTTTACCCTGACTTGATATTTTCTGCATTTTAATTTTGCCTCTCTTTATTTCAAATATCTATCTAAAAATAATGAGACAAATTTATCCAAAGACAGCTAGGAGATAATTTAAGGCAATTCTTCACTAGTATAATAGAGATGGATTTGGCATGGCCACATCTTCATTAAACATCTCACTGCTGCTGGTTCAACTGATGGGAATGGAACAGAGGGTGTGATAGTGTTTCATCTTCCAAAAAAAGGTTTCACAGAAATCTTTATACCTACCTTATTTAATATAAGATAGAGTTATTTCTTTGTAACTTGTAATGTGGGACATTTCAAGAGACTAGGAGGTCATATGAAGCTTTGAAAGACTGCCTTCACTGCATCCACAGGTCAGGTGTAGCTGAGTATCTGACCCATTTACCTTTTTCCCCCAAGTGCTTCATGTACTTTTTTTGTTGGTTTCCTACTAAAAGAGCTGGTTTTATGACATCACTGATGATGGACAGAAAGATACTTCATACAAGTGCCTTAAGAAGTAGATTTCCTATTTTCATCACAACAATACTATTAATAGAAACAAGCAAACAAACACAGAAAATACATGCTGAACATCTTTGGTTTGTGTTTTATGAAGAGTTTATGATTGGACTGCATTGTTGCTAAATGTCATCATAGCAGTTTTTTCTTATTGGACTACAGTGATCCTTGTGGATCCCTTCCAATTCAGAATATTCCACGATTCTGTGACTATAAGAACAACATTGCTCTGATTAGAAATCACTTCCAGAATGAAAGCTACAGATCTAATGCAAAACTACTCAAAGCTAAAACCACTTAAAGAAATATTTTTTTTCTTTTGCAAAGAGTTTGTCATACTTCTTCTAGTTCTAATGCATTTATGAAAATATCATGCATTTATGAAAATATCCCAGCAGAGAACTTGAGAGTTCTAGGTATAAAGAAAGCCAAATATGAAGAATCTAAGCCTAAGTAGGGGAAAGACTTAAAAATTAATGCCTTTGTGATTTTGTTATAACTGCCCCAGAAAACATGACTTTTGATACAAAATGAACTGTAATTATTTGCCTGAGAAAATAAAATTGAATCCCATGGAATAGAATTTCCAAGAAAGACCTATATTGGCAATACTTGAAGATATCTTACTCTCTTTAGCCAAAGCCTTTACTTTGTTAAAAATTGAAAGGAAAATGGTATTTAAAAAATATATGGTATTAAAACAGTATTAAAAATCCAAGATTGCTTAGAAACAAATGAACAGCAAATAAAATAAAATTCCATCCAACTCAGATTTTATATAGCTAAATTCACAAAAAAAAAAAAATTGTAGCAAAATTTGGATGGGAGTCTCGATTTTTTCATCCAGAAAGAATGCATAGTAATTTTCCCTTCTAGCTTTCAGATGACTGTAATGAAAAATATGTTCACACTATTTGTTATTATTAAAATATATAGTTTCCTTTTCTCCTTGCTGAATCTATTTTTTAGAGGTCAGAGCAATTTGAGGAATTCTTTTTTGTCCTTCCTTCATCTGCCTTTCTAGACCTTCTTCTCTTGTATTCTGTGGTATAGTCAGGAACAACTCTGTTGGTTGGTCTGTAAAACATGCAACATTAAAAGCACGTAAGGTCCTGCCACTATAGTGCAGCAATCCTTGTAGGTTGCAACAAAAAAATTGTACATGGGAATGCCAAAAACTTTTTTGAGTATGAATTTTACAGGTCTTTCAGGTTCTTGGAAATGTCTATGAAATAACTGTATAAACAAGAGTTCAAACTAGTGATGTTATGCATTTTTCAGGGAACTCTGATTGTCATTGTTAAAATAGCTGCTAAACATTTACTAAAGGAGAACAAATTTGGCGGTTTTACATTGTTGTAAATTATTTAATCAGCTATAACTTTCTTAATTTGGAGTCAAGATAATGAAAGTGAGTGACCCTCAAATACGACATGCCATCCATCTGTTTCAGAAGTATGAACAATACAATACAACTTGCACCACCACAGACATTTACAAGCCATCTCTTGGCTTTTGGCATTATATTTTTCTATAAAGGTGTAGGAGAATAAATATAAATAAATATAAATATAAATATAAATATAAATATAAATATAAATATAAATATAAATATAAATATAAATATAAACCATGCTTAATTTTTACGTTTAATATTCTAACATTTCCTTTTAAAATGAATAAAATATATGAGAATTTATTGTTTTGTGGATTCGCTCCTAAATCCCCTATGTGTTGAAATTCAGGTTTTGATAGATGCTTTCACATTAGAATTTTATGACATTCTTTTGAACCAAATTTCCTAATTGTCCCTACTTACTATACATGTATTCATATCACAGACAGCTCTCACATACCATAAACTGGAATTGTTTTGGATAAAATCCAACTTTAAGATATAGTCCATAAAGCACCTGGCAGACTCCAACAGCAATCCCTGGAACTAACAGGGTTTTTTTGAAATCAAATTCCCTGAAATCTTGTGCAGTATGAAAACTAGGTCCTTCATACCACTGTTCATCTGTTCATACTAGAGGTTTTGTGCAAGAGTTAAGAACAAAAGAGCACCCCAAAAAGCCACAAGAAGGCTTCCCCTTTTTGATGGTATGTTAGGGGTTTAATCATTACAGTAAAAAAAAAAAATTCTCTAGTATGAAATTTTCACTTGGATGCAAGGCAAAAATGTGGGATTTCTTAACTCATTTGAACTCATGTTCTGCATTGTAATGAACTTTACATTTAACTTTCACATTTAGCTACATTCCAGAGGGAGAAAAACACTCTGTTCCTCCTGACACTATTACTCAAGCTCAAACTAGACAGCCTATGTTGTGGAATCTGGATGACTCCTTAGGGTGATAATGAAAGCAACACCTAAGACAGAGACATCAGACATTCTTCAGTACTGTGAACACTCTTTGTACTATGAACAAATGATTTTTTTTTTTTTTACTCTTGACAGAAAAGCCCAAAGTATCATATTAATGAAGTAGTAAATAATAAACAAATAAAAAAGGGAGAGACTGATTGTTCTCTTTAAGATAACAAGGGGCAGTATTTTCAGAAATCTGAATAAACAATTCCAAGATATATATCAAATTACCTCAAAGTGATGAACTTCAAGTCACAAAAGGCGAGTTTTCAATAAATCCTGTACATCATATAAACTTCTATGGCTGATGCTACAGCTAACACATTTCAATACCTTTGATCATTTCAAGTTAGGTCATATATATATATATACAACAATATCTCCATTGTACCATGCAGGCTTATCTTCAGTGATAAAGGGCAATATTAGCATAGGATTTCTCTTCACTGCCTCACTTGACTTAAATAGTGTGTTTGAATTACTCAGGCTGAACTTCCCTTAAGTGAAGCTACAAAAAGAGGAAAAACCCAACACTTTTAGTTGTACAGAATGACCTCAGGAGAAACACAAGTATGTCAACAGCTAGGAACACAATGGCAGGTTATTTACACTGATGCAACCGAAGAGGACAAGGAAAAATCAGGGTAAACAGAAAGAAGCTTATATTTGGTGTAGAAAAAATTGTTCTTTGTGAGTACAACCAAGCACTGCGATTGACTTGAGCAGTCTACATCTTTGGGGGTTTAGACTTGACTAGATAAAGACACGAGCAACCTGGTCTGATCTCACAACTGACCCTGCTTTGGCAAAAAGGGTGGACTAGGTACTTCTTGAGGTCCCTTCCAACCTAAAATATCCTATGAACCTATGATTCCATACAATATTGTTTTATCTCAAATGGTTAAATCCCTACTGAATTACAAGTTCTATGTTACAGCAGTGCTGGTTGTTCCATCTGTCTGTTCCACTGCAGCAGCCCAAATAGATCCAATTAAATAAACACGCTAAATAACATACTGTTTATAACTGGGAATTTATAAACTGATGCAAGATATGTTTGTGGGTACACTGAATCATCCATCACAAGCAGTCTCTCTTATTCATCATTCATTTAGCTGCATGCTTATTTTTATGAATACTCTTACGTGGAAAGAGAAGGACCATTCATACAAGTTTAAATATTGCTACAAGATTCTACAGACTCATAGCCAAAAAACAAGAGCCAACAAAGAATGCAACAACGAAAATTATCTCTAGAGATTTTTTTTTATTTCTAAAATATAAGTATTTTCTGTTAGCTCATTAATAATGTCAGTCTTTCTTTTAGTATCTTAACTCATCAGAATATTTTTGTGAATCACTTTAAATATTATAAAGACTACTTATTATCTATTTTTAATATTTAACATTGTGTTCTTCAAGATGTAAGAAATTAAGATCTCAGGTATATGTGCATAGTTCAGGTTTTTTTCTATACACAAAGAGGAATCTTAAATATGAAAATTGCCCCGCTACGATCTCTTTTGTGCTTCTGCTTACTAGGTCAAAACTTGCACTTTTACTATGGTTAGAGAAATATAAAAGAGACCTAGCTCTTATCACAACAGAAATGACTGTTCCTGTTCATAGTGCAACTGTATGTGCTATGCATACATATGTACAAATATATGTGTATATGTATGTATACATAACCATGCAGTTTGCAATATTGATCCATTTCTGTAATGGTCTAATGCTGTTTTCTGCTCAAATGATGAGCATGATAATTTAGTATGCCACACATAGTCTCCCTCCAACCTTTGCTAAGTTTTAGAGGACATTGACTTTGTGCAATTTTCTTTGACACTAATTCAAAGGACTCTACAGTAAAAGGCATCAGGAAAATCAGGTACAGAAACATTCATTAGACAATAATATATTAAGTCTAGTTTCTTCCTAAAAGTAAGCACACACTCTGTTTTTCAAATAAAGATGTTTCAAAGGAAATGGAAGTGTATATAAAAGAACTAAAAACTTTATAATATCATATATATAACAGTACAATTTATTTTTTTTTATAAATTAGACTATTTGCTATTATTTTAATTATATTGCAAATATAAATAAAAGAGACTGGAAAAAAATTTTCAGACCAGTGGTGTGACTTCTAAGGTTGAATTTTTCTCCCCTGATTTTAGGGAAATTAGATGCATTCAGAGAATCTGAGGATTTGGTTCTTGATCTAAAATAGTAAGACTTCAATTCCGAAAACCAATTCTTTTTAAAATGGACACTTAAACATAGCATATAATGAAGGTAAAAAGTATAAAATTACAGACATAAAATTAAATGTATATGCTCTTCCAAAATTATCCTAACTAACAGAGCTATCACAGCTCTTATTCTTAATTACAATGCCTTCCAATCTGTACCCTATAATGGCAAGCGAGACTGACATGAATGTCTTTGCTATTAATACTCCAAAATGGATCATTGGGCCATGGCATACAGCTTTTCCCAAATGGAGGCCTTTGCTTTTCCAGTCTGAGAGGATTCTAAGGAATAATTACTTTATTTCATACTTTGCTTTTAAAAATTTTTCCCCCTGGTTTTTGCCAAGGTGATTGTATAAAAGCAGTAGTGGCAGTTGTCGCTGTGTTACACAATTTGCCCATAGATCAGGCTTCCTCGGTACCTTTCTAAAGAGCACATTAAAAATTAATATGAGATCTTTCAGAAGTAATCAACCAATTTCTATGTCAGTTTTCATTACTTGACCTATAACAATGACTGTTCTAAAGGTTTATACACTATTAGCAGTATGCTTTATATTAATTGTAAACTTTTTTCATAAATGTCTTGTTATAATTTGGAATGTGCCATATCTCTGAAATGATTCTGGTGGCTAAACACACATGCTCACTGTGGGAGCTTGTCTGGACTGAGAGCATGCACACAACATAGTAGATTTGACATGAAACCTATGGACATCTGCACTTTTCAGAACAGCTGCTAGAGGCAAGCCAGAATTCACCAGCGAGTCTAAAATGCCATGAGACATCTGTGCTCTGGTACCTGAATCACTCTTCTCACTTCCAGAATCATGAGAAAAAAAAAAATAAACAAACTTCTCTATGTAGCTTTTCTTTTGATTAAAGAATGCTTCACTAAGCATGAGGAAGCACTTCAAAATAGGGAAAATACATAACCAGGTTAACTATGAGCAATTATATTCTTTATTTTGAGATCTTTATATGCCCAAGTAAGAAGCCTCCCATTAACACAACAAAAAAATTATTTCAAGTTCACATATATTTGTCTTTTTAGGTAGCTTATACGCTTTATATTTATTTCTTCAGTAAATTAGTATCATATGCAAGTCATGAGTCACAAAAGCAATGTTGTCATATTTAAGAGATATTTTTTATAGTCAAAGAAATGTGCTATATGTTTACACTGTTAGTGGATTTATTCTTCAGTGTACTTTAAGGTGTAAGACAGTTAACTATGAAACTAATTGAAGTGCACATCATGTCCAATGTAACTTTCTATTGATAACTAGGAAAGGAAGTAGATTGGAAAATAGGATAAAATTCATCTTGGGTTCATCAAAGACAGATCCTGCCAGACTAACCCAATAGCTTTCTTGATAAGATAGATGATTCTCTAGACAAGGGAAAATCAGTAGATCTAATCTGGCATGACTTCAGAACCACTTTTGGTACAGTGCCACTTTCAAAATTATTTGTTAAGATGGTAAGGATCGGAATTAGTCCAGGAGTTGTAAAATGGAAATAGGTAGGTAGGAAATAAGAAAATAAAAGTTTAACTGTTATGAAAGGAAGGGTGTTGCGCTGAAAGGAGTTCTTCTGAAAATAGTACTGGATTCAATCTTTCGATTGCTGATATTGATGTTAAAAGCTCTGCCAGCACTTGTATACATTATCAATAATCATCATCATCAAAAAAAAAAAGAAAAAAAGAAAAAAAAGAAAAAAAAAAAGAAAAAAAAAGAGAAAATAAAAGAAAGAGAGATGGGATTTCTAAGGTAAAGATGGAGGGGCTGAATTGCATTCATCATTGAATTTCACAGCTGGGGACTCAATGCTCAGGAAAGGTTCAAAAGATCCAGAAGAGGAGGCCAAAGGCTAAGATCCATAAGAGTTTAAAATCTAGTTAGAAACAAGAATGACAAGCTGTTTACTTTAAAACTGTGCAAGGACAGACTTGCCTATCAGTAAGTTTCCTGGATTGATTCCCTATAAGAAGTTCCCTGTATTAATTTTGCCTGATTTAATTAGTATTAATTTTCAGCAGTGGAAATATTCTTATATTTCCACAGATTTAAGAAGAGAGCACAAACATTGTAACTTTGCAGAGCATTTCCCTGTTTTCCAACCCCAACAAGTTGCTCATTAGCTATTTTGTATGCCTAGCCAGTCTCTTACTACCTTTTCACAGATCTGTTGTCTATGCATTTTTTTAATCTCTTTTTTTTTTTATCTGCTGGATCTCTGCCACCACAATCACCTGTTGCAGGAAGTTCTGAAGCTTACTACTTGCTTTGAAAAAACCCCATTCTTTTCTACTCATTTAGAGGTATCTCCCAAGCTTAATTGAATGCAATCTATTTGTAGTATACTGGGATTCTGTGAACAGCATTTATGCATTCAGCTTTTGTAATTTCATAAAATAAAGCTAGATACATTCAGAGGCTTTGTGAAGTTTTAAGAACAATCTCCTGGAAGAAAAAAAAATTCTGTTTTTTTCTTGTTATTATTTTAATAAATGACAAGGAAAAATAGTAATTATTGAAATGTATGAGTCTGATAAATATTAAATATTCCTATATTTCAGTTTAATATTGTCATGGTTCAATCCCAGCTGGCAACTAAGTACCACACAGCCTCTTACTCAGTTCCCTGTCACTCAGATTGGGAAAAGAATGAGAAGAGTGAAAGTGAAAAGTCTCATGGGTTGAGATGAAGTCAGCTTAACAGGGAAAGCAGAATTCACAGAATTCACAGAATGAATAGATTGGAAGAGACCTTCAAGACCATCGAGTCCAACCCATGCCCCAACACCTCAACTAAACCATGCACTGAGTGCCACATCCAGTCTTTTTTTAAGCACATCAGGGATGGCGACTTCACCACCTCCATTCCAGTACTGGGGCAGGCCATTCCAGTGCTTTATCACTCTTTCCATAAAAAACCTTTTCCTAATATCCAGCCTATATTTCCCTTGATGCAGCTGGAGACTGTGCCCTCTGGTTCTGTCAGTTGCTGCCTGGAGAAAGAGACCAACCCCCACCTGTCTACAGCCACCTTTCAGGCAGTTGCAGAGAGTGACAAGGTCACTCCTGAGTCTTCTCTCCAGGCTAAACAACCCCAGCTCCCTCAGTCGTTCCTCACAGGGCTTGTGCTCCAAGCCCCTCACCAAGCTCGTTGCCCTCCTCTGGATGCGCTCAAGCCTGTCAATGTCCTTCCTAAACTGAGGGCCCAGAACTGGACACAGCACTCAAGGGGCAGAGCCACCATTTTAATTTAGCACTTCCCATGTGCAGGCCATGTTCAGCCATCTCCAGGAAAGCAGGACTCCACCACACATAACGGTGGCTTGGGAAGACAAACTCCACCACTGCAAACATCCCCACCTTCATCCTTCACCCAGCTTCATTTGTACGTGCAGCCTGCTGCCTGGTGGGTGCTGTGAGAGCCAGAAAAGACCTTGACTGTGGGAGAAGGGCTCAGCAGAAAGAAAATCACCCTTGAATTATCAACAGTGTTTCCAACACAAATACAAAACACAGCCACATATCAGCTACTGGGGAGAAGATTAACTCTTTCCCAGCCAAAACTAGCGTGAACATATTTCAGGAGTATGGAGCTTGCTTCATGTTCTCATACCACTTCTGTAATGCTACATTATATAGTTTCATTTTTTATGTGACAAATGAAAAAGACACATCAGTATTGTTTGTAAAACTATTTGTAACTGTGCAAAGATACAGATTGATTCTTTTTACCTTTATTGAATCTTTATGGAATAGTAAGTTATTATTAGATAATAATTGCCAGCTTCCATCTCTATGACTAAATTCCCTATGTAATCACAGATAAATACTAGCTTAATAGACTCAAACAAGTCATGGCTGTACCTATGCATAATGCCACAACTGCCATTCCACAATGTCCCACTTCTTGTTATCATAACAATTGCTATTGATTTATTGAACTTTTTCATAGCCAAGTGCTAGTCTTTTAAACCATGCTAACAAAAATTGTGCTCACATGCTAGCAGAAAGAAAGGTCACTGAAACAAAAATCTAGTCATGAAATATACAATTTTATAATTTTTCATCTCTATAAATACATTTTTCTAAGGTTCATACTACTCCAGTATGGTACTTATCACTGTTTAAAATGCATCCGCAGTTCTCAAATGTTTGTTATAACCTCATTTCTATTATTTCTTCTAAAATGATTTAAAAATTATTTACTATTATCATCAGCCAGGACAACTCAATAAAGAAATGTGATATTTGTTTTTAGTATTCAAACACACTTAGAATCTTTCACTCTAATTATTCTACTTTTCTACTTTTTTTTTTTTTTTTTTTAATTTGAGGGATGAACAAATCTTTCATTTCTTGATAAAGGTGGGGCAGTGTTTATTATCTTTGTACAACATCTAAGGTATGCAATGTGCTCCAAAAAAATCTGGAAAAAGAAGACCCCATCCTCAGAATTTTGCAGCCTTTCATGCACAGTCTAATAAAATCAGTTACTGATTTATTGGCAATAATAAAAGAGCAGTAGAGGAAAGAAAAGTTTGCAAAATTATACATTTGGAACAAGATGTATGTTTTTTAAACAACAACAAAACAAATGCAATACTATCAATTTTTGTATCAATAATGTCAACAATATTGGCATTTAGAAAGTTTCATCATTTACTGCATCATCAAATTTAATGACTTGATTTCTCTAGTATTTATTGCTATAAATGTGGGACACAGCAAAATAACATGGGACAGTCAGGGTCTCTTCAATGTTGAATACTAACAGAATTTTAAGGATGACCACTAAACATGCCACATGCTGACACACTGATACCTCATTATAAAAGAGGTTGTGTTGGTTGTGATGTTAGTGAAAGATATGAACAGAAAGCCATGAAAAAGTAGCTAATTTAGAAGGAGTAAAAGATTTCCTCCTAGTCTGACAGTAAAGTAACTTTACTGAAAGCAAGGTAGGGAAGCTTACAACAGTATCAACACCCTATCTGGTATTTAAATAAATATAATTTCAGACTCCAGCACTTTAACCATTCTAATATGAAAACATTACATAGTGTAACACCAGAGTAATCTTTTACCAATCTGGGGCAAAACTCAGCAACTTTTCCATTTCTGAATCCTCAAAAATCTCAGAAGTCCATTTAGAGCATTACTGCATTTTTCAAATATTTTAACATTTCTGCCCTAGATATCTAAAGACCTAACCTTTTATTTCATCAAATAATGAATATCAAATAATAAATAGAAAGAAAAAAAATAAATGGATCAGTTATCCTACTGCTCCTACAATCAACAAATCTACAACTCAGAGAATTTTTGTTCCTATTAAAGGAAGAAAACAAACTTAAAAGCCTGTGAGCTCTTTGAAATAACTAGCTATTGAAGAAAATATTTATTTAAATCACACATACATTGTTCTAATTATTATTTTTCCTGGAAAAAATGCATATTGAGCAGGTTCTTATGATATTATATAGAAATATATACACGTATCCTACTCAACACAGCTAAGTTAGAACAGCCATAACAACTTGATTTATTTTTTAAATAGACACATACCATTGTCTTGGGCTTACATGGCAAGGCCTTGACAGAAAGGAACTGTCACGAACTGGCTACAACCCTGATTCCCCATCCTAACTGCACCACTTGGAGTAGGCAATAGGGAAGGAGGTGGAATAGTTGGAATAAAGGAGTGAAGTTGAACCTGGGAAGATGGGAGTAGCTTTTATTTTGACCCATGAGCTTCCCCCCCCATCCTGTTGAGGAGGGGAAGTGAGTGTGCAGCTCTGTGGGCATTTGGCAGCCACTCGAGATTAATCCACCACAATCTCTCAGATTAATTCCATTGAACGAGATAGTATGGCTTCCAAATACAACAGTGAAACTCAACCACATAAGGCTGTGAGCCCTGTGAGGAGCTCTGTAATTGTAACTCCTGCTGCTTAAGTTACTTTCCTTTATAAATTTAATTCTAGAGCCTTGGATAAAATGCATAAAAATTAGGGGGGCTCTATAGCATTGCCTTGACCATTTTCATTGCCTTTTCTCAGATTAACAAATTGCATTTTCTATTTTGCATTAAAATGGTAGAGTTGTTACTTGATAGATTTATTTCAAAGATTTAATGCAAGTTCTTGAAATTTCATGTTTCTGATTTCTGCAGTTACATCACACACTCTGATTTGATTTTAGTTCATTAAACTGCTTGAATTTTCTTTAGTGGTTACTTAATTCGCTAGTGAACCTGTAACATTTTTCACATTCAGCATTGATAGGGTCTTTAAAAACTGCAGCAAAATTATAATTTAGTTTGTTGGACAGATTTAGCTTCTTTTTTTCTTTTTTTTTTTTTTAATACCAATTCTGTAACATTACTCTCTTTTGTTGTCTTTTCATTCTAATAGCTAAATAACTGGGTTTTTTGGTTGTATTTGCTTGATTTCCTATACCAGATCTTCTGCATACATAGGATAAGTTTTATGTTAAGCTTGTGTATCCTGATGTTAAAATTTCCCTCTTATTCCTTGTTCAATGCCTACTTTCTTTTAATAACAATCTTGATACAACTGGTCTTCATTTAGCTCCAGACTTATTTCCCTTCTTTTTTACTTCCTTGCTCATGACTCAGACTAAGTAGAGGATGCATCTTCTGAGTCTGTCACACAATCCTCCTCTGAAAGTCCCTATTTCTCTCCATGAGGCAGCTTTGGCACAGGACATGAAATCTGCCACTTGATTGAATATTTCCATTGCCTGAAATCTACCACTCAAAAAAACCCAACTGGGCCCAAATACAGAAGAACAGAAGAGTAACCTTTAGCTGCAATGAAAAAGGAAAGCTGTTACTGTTAATAGTAACAGAAGCTCAGGGCTTCTCTATATCATAAAGAACTGAAAATAAACCACCTACTTATTTGCACTGCAAATTGAAAAAAATTTGCTTACAACACTCACAATGTTAATGTTAAATCATGGATGCCTCAGGAGCTGACAGACAGGTAACAATTCATAAGCTAATTCCTGAACTGATTTGCAAAATGATGAACAATATGTTAAATGCATCTGAATTTTTGTTACTCTGTCACTTTGAAAATTTTGCTCGGAACCTGAGCCCTCATACACAAATAGTTTGCTGAGTGTTTTATATCATGTTTAGTTTGGAATATGAGGAGATTAGAGCCCTTCTTCATGCATTATAGAAGTGCCTTTTTATAACTGCAGCATTATATATTCCACAGTACGGTGGCACATCTACAAATCAAAATTAAGTCTCCAGACTGAAGAAGTAAAAGAATTTAAGAAAAATTAAGTAGTATTAGAATTTTTATGCAGATTAGCAACTAAAATATTAAAGGCAAAAAGCTTTTAAAATTTAGGTACAAGGGTCTGGGAGAGATTGCTGAGATCATCAATTTCAGGCCTCTAGTATTCCAGGAAGTCACATAATATAATCTTTTTCATAACCTTATTAAACTCCATTTAAAATGCAGTTCATTATTTTTGTCAGCATTACTGTTCCAGGACCTCACTGCACTGATAGTTGAGAACTTCACTGATTTCAGCTAGAGTGTAGCTGAATGCTGGACACAGAAACACAGACAAAAAACTTCTTTCTATATCTCTCCAAATCCCTAAATAATTGTCAGAGCTCTATGGAACTGGGTATGATGACTGTTAAGCATGTAGTGCCCAAAAGTTATACATGGCACAGCATATTCTCTTTGTTAGAGAAAATTTTAAAAAAATTACCCAAGAACTTACTACTTTCAGAACTGCATAAATGCATAAATGCATTCTTAATTAATCTAAATCTGATTATAAGACTTTCATTGCTTTTAGTTTTAAACTTTCAGACTTGGACAACATTAGAGATGAAGCTAAAATTATCACAAAAGTTCTTTCCTGATCTGAACAATTATAATGCACAAAGCTTCTCATGCATGACTTAATCTGATTACTGAAGAGGAAGGGTCTGTCAGAAAAGAAAATCTGAGTTTTTCTTGATACTGATGGAATAAGTGAAGGACCTTATCTCCAAGTTTTCTCCAGGCTTCTTCTTCTATGGATGGGTTCAAGGGTGTAGTATTAGAAATTATATCCTATCAACTGGTCAAACAGATAAGACAACATTTTTATCAGCAAAACCCTTATTGCTCATGAAAGAGTATATCTTTCAGCACAGTTCTTCTACCACGCTATTGTTCAGATTACTAAGCTCTGTGTATATTCCTTGTCTGTTTGCCCCCCCAGGACATCCTTGAAAATGAGACATGTTGTTTTAAGGCCGCAAGGGTTTTATCCGTGTGTAAAAAATTAAATAAAATAAATTCAGAACAAATACAGCATTAATATTTTATACATATATTGCTTTAATATTGCATCAGTAGCAAATTAGAATCCAGGCCTAGATTTTCATGTTTTGAATATTAACTGCTGAAGTTTCATCAGTAGCCTTAGGAGGGTTTGCTGGATCTTAACGAATCATGACAGAAATTATGGTTGGTGTTCACACGAAGTGTGAAGTGTCTGTTTGAAAAACTGCAATAAAGTGATGTCAGAGAAGGACACTGTCTGCCTGATCCTTAATCAACAACAGCAAAAGCAGGCCTGGTACTGCACACTTAATAAATCTCCCTGTACTTTCACAGAGTGAAAAAAATAGAAGTACTGAGATGCATTAGACACACCCTTGAATGATCATTATCCTGAAGGTAACAGAGATAGGACTATCTCACATACAATCTCCACTGTTTGATATAATATTGCCTCATGTATATTGGCCAGATCTTGCAATATGTTTATCATACAAGTAATCTACAGTCCTTCAAGCGTTCTCATTAAATGCACTAGGGTAAGTTTAGCAGATAATAATTTGCATTCAGGAGCATTTGCAGGAGGAGATATCCAAATCTATAAATTGAGATTTGTATCTCTTGTCCAAGCTATTGCTCCAGCAAGACTTTTCAGTGACCATCCGTGGTCTTAGGACATGGGAAAAAAAAAAAATTAGTTCGTACAACCTGATTGATGGCTGAAAACCAGCATTTGTAAGAGTTCTGTTATGCAACTTGAAATCAAATAGCTCATAAACTAATATATTTTAATAGAGACAAAAACCTGGAAAATCATATTATATATGTTTTTAAAGAACATCTGAAATCCAGTCTTAGAATTATTTGTAAACAGAGCCATACTAGCAAAGACTAGGCTTCTAACTGAAAGGTGATGGATAAATCTTTCCAGTAGAGGAACTCTTTATCTTGTTAGGAATAAGATCATAGACATGTATTTAAAATGGTTAAACCTGGGCCTATCTTTTATTTTTTTGTGGAAAAATGTAAAAACACTTGAAAAATGCTGAATTACAAGCAGTGCAATTTTAGAAATGATCGGTGTGTCTGTGATAATAGTCTGGTACCATGCAGGAACATGAGCAGGGCAAAGTAGTGGCAAAGAGGGCAAAGTCACCCAAAAGAAAAAGGACCACATCATTTAATATGTGTCTTCTGCACATTTTTTGGTAGTTTCCCCAGTCCTTACAATGTAACATTCTGTTGTGGATTTAACATCTTGTTTTCACAGGGCAGACTGCTGAATTATCCCTAGCAGGTGTACTCTGTCCGTCTCCGGAGATCAGGGACTGAACCATGACTCAGAGAGTCACAATATAGTCCCTGATTACCCCTTGCTCCAGGAAGAAAATAAACTGCATTAGCCTTTTACCTGGTACAGATGATTTCTCCTCTCTGCACCAGACAGGCTGTGCTGGTCAGTATGTCGGGGCAAGGGTCATAGCCAGACATTACTCACTCCCCATGCATCTGCAAAGGAGTGGGAATAGCTGCCTTGTAGAGGCCATTCACCCTTTTGTAATGCAATCTCCACTCAAGGTAAATTGCACTGTGTAAGAGGGCACTTTAAGCTTCTCTCTTGGAGAGAGGTGTATATGACAAACTCCTTTCTTGTCCTGTATCTATAGTACGTGTTTAGGGAAATGACTGTGAAGCATCAAAGCTGCTTATATTGATCTTTAATCCCTGATCTACTGCAGTAGAACTTGATATAACTTCCCACATTTCCTAGACAGCTCTCTTTGCAAAGTGAGGCCAATGAAGATATACTATTTATCATCTTTAGTCCATGTATGAACATGTATCCAGGTTTAGTCCATGTATGAACAATCGTGACATTTCTAGGGAGGGCCAGCAATGATCTGAGTGCCCATTTTCCCTATATATATATTTTAAACAAACTATTTCTTGTGGTCAGCATATTCTTGTTTGTTTATTAGAAAAAGAAAATTAGGGACACTAAGAAAAAAAAAGGTTATTGATCATCATGGTGAGGAAATTGGTCTCACCTATAAGCAGGCTAGCAAGGGAAGCATGTAAGAAAGATACTCTGTATTTGCCCCTTGTATCTCAGCATGCACAAATCAAGAGTAGTTTGAAAGGGAAACAGAACATAATATCTATAGCTTTCAGTTCTGGAACATGAAAGGGAAACAGAGACCCAGTTCTTGACCAGTTCAAGTTGTGCCCTTTTGGTAGATTGCATCTGGGTCCAGGATACTGTAAATCTGGAGAGTGAAAAATCAAGGAAAATGAAAAAAAAAAAATCATGCACTGTGTCAGCATCCGTTATTTCTTTGAAGTTCAGTTTGTTGTCTGCTGTCATGGGACTACCTTCAAAGAGTGCATGGAATATTAAAAAAACAAAGTGAAAAAGCAGGCAGCACTTTCCTGTTACAGTCTGCAGATATTTTGACACTCCAAACAATAATCATGGGTTTCCCAGGTGCTTGATGTTACATAATTTGTCATGATGTCTTCTGTGAGTGCCCCTGGACTTCATGTCTTACTATCCTCTCTCTCTTTTTGTGTCACTTCAGTGGGAGTAGGTGTCATCAAGGAGATATATGGTGGTGATAATTCAGTATTTTCACAAAGAGGGATTTTCTTTAGAAAAACTGGTATTCATTCAACTAATAAATGAATGAAGGCAAGTTTTTCTGAGTAGATTATTACTGAATAAGCAAAATAATCTTGGAAAGAGGACTTCAAGAAAAATTATAAAATTAGCCTTTGTCACAAGACTGATACTGTACAATACAAAGGATTTTTAGAATGCTTTCAGATTATTCAGTTCGTAGGAGTACACTGAGGTCTTTTGTACATATACTAAAAAGAATAATATATTGATACAGAAAGGAAAAATACAGTGTGCTAGATATATGTAAGAGATAGGGAAAGAAGAACCTTAAAAAAAAAAAAGGAAAAAAATGAGCTATACATGTCTCTATTAGATACACCAGGTTTGATCATTATTCATGCAAGTGTCTTTTATTGCCTTCAAAGAAAGATTTTGGACTCAGTAACTAACAGAGGGATAAAGTATTCAGAAGCAACTCTCCCTGAAATGCCATATATATTGTGTTTTCTACTCCTGCTTTGAGAATTAGAGAACGTGGAAGATCTCACTCTAAAATAAACAGTGATAGATCCCTGCCTGAAGGAAATTATAATCCAAATTAGTCATAGTAAGAAAGTAAATGTCATGGAAAGCTTACTTTTTCTGACTCTAGAAAAATCTAAAACTGTGTCTTTGCTCAGCCTGCATTTCCCTTGGTGCTGACATTGGGTGCTATGTGTGATGAGGAAGCACAACTGAAGCTTCTGACATATCCAGGATACCCCAGAAAGGACTTAGTAATTGTGAAGCTAAGTCTTCAGTGTAGGGAATGCTTCATATTAACCAAACAAGGACACATGCCACAAAAGTAGCAGTCCTGAATTTTCGGCCCATCCTTACCCTAATATGAGTTTGAGATGTCTTATTCCTTGCTAATTTTGTTTTTCAATAAGTAAGAGTCTAATTCAAAATATTATTCATGTGCACACAAGCACTGAAGGAGCAGGAGACAATGCAGGACTTCTAAGTAAGCGTATCGCAAGGGGACAAAATCGTGAAATGTTTGTCTTACACAGATGTTGTGTGAGACCAGCTGTGTTGTGATTTGCGCAAACAACTTCCTGGCTACAGACACTTTCTGAAGTGGCCTCCTGTTGATAGCAAATGGAGAGATCTCTTCACCTGTGTTCAAGCTTCTGTATTTTAGGCTTTAGTCTCGATAAACTAAGTAGCCAAAATAAGAAGTTTGTATTCAGCTGTCTGTATGTTTGCCAAGTTCTAGGGTTCCTCTTAGTAACTCTACTAACTCACCTCACAGTAGAGAAGTCTTTGAATTTTGAATAAAAGGAAAAATTGACTGACATTCATGTCCAACTAAATAGAGCTGGGTCTCTGTTGGTATGAGATTTGGACTAAAAAGCAATGAATCCATTGAAGGACTTTGGAATAGGAGTTTGTCCTGGAGTCAATGTTGCAAGTTTGACTGTATTTATATTAAACCCCTTGACTTTAAGAGGAGAAATTACTGGTTCATGAACACATTATAAATCCCAGAAGGGTTACATATTTACTTAATGCCCATTTTTATGCTGTTTGTTCCACCACTAAAATCATAACCTTACTTATAACCTCAGTAATTTCTATAATAACCACTCATGATGTAATAAACAGAGGATTAAGACTTTGGGCTGGGAGTAATCAGTAGGAAACTACAAAAGAGTCTGTGGTTTTGCTGATGTTTCTTTTAACAGTGGCAGAAAAAGAAAAAAATAAAAGATAAGGAGATTTATCTGTAAATAAAACGTTTTCCTAAAATTTTCCCTGAGGTTCTAATCTTCTTTAGTGTGACCCAGACAACATCAGTAGAGCTTCAGCATATCGAAGGACGAAACCTATTTCACACCTCCCCTAATCTTGGAAAGCTTCCTCAAAGTCCCTATACAGAATTAACATAACCCTTTGGGCCTGAATTCTGCATCTTGCAAAATTAATTAAATCAACGGAACAGGTGTGAATGGATCTGTTTGCAAGGTCCTGGCTTTAAATTAACATTGAGACACCATTTTTTACCTGATGGCTTCTTAACGGACACCACAGGCTGGGAACATAAGCATAGGAATGCAAGTCATAGGAACTTAACACTATGGGATGGCTTGGCCAGTGAGACCAATTCCCCTCAACTACATTATGAGTGTGAAGCACCTATGTATAGTACTGTGATATATTTCTCAATGTTTCAGGGGAAAAAAAATCAAACTTATTGTAAAAGTACATAAATGACCTGATTACAGTCCTAGCTCTAAACAATGGCATGCCGGTGTTTCACTTTGGTGTGAAGAGATTCTAACAAGGTGCCATGTAAATTTCCACTGTGCTACCATACAAAACCTATCCCTTTCTTTGCGGAACACATGAAGCAAAAGAGAGACTGCTATCCCAATTTATTTTCCTCTCTTTACAGATGAGAGGAAAACCTACCAGATCAAAATATAAAAATATAAGTATTTCCTTTCCATTAATTAATTTACCCTTTTATATAAAATTACTTTTTAGAAGAGGTTCTGTGTTTTCACTAATGTTTGGACCTGCCAGCTCAAAAGAAATAAAATATGATGGTGATAACTGAAATATACTACCTTCCAAATTATCAAGAAACATTCTTAGTAATTTGCTGCAAAGTACACATAATGAAATCAGACGGCAAGAACAGAATATTTAAAATGTGTGACTAATCAAATTCATTAAGTGATGCACATTTGATATTTTCAGTTGGCTAGCAATACACTAAACAACTCTACAAAAGTCTGCAACTGTCTATTCTGAATTATGTGCACGTGCACATTTATATTAAAGCAAATAAACAAACCAACAGGAATATTCCCAGTCAGTATGACATACCTTTTCTGAACCTGCTAGTTTCAAAGTGATAGAACTAATGACAGAACAAGTGCAGAAGCTCAGTAAATCACTTAGCTTGCCCTATAGTTGCCATAGTTCTTCTTTTCTTACTTTAATGGAGGCACTCTGTCTGAGAAAACATGTAGCAGAAGGATATTTTCAATGTACTGTCAGTCCTAAATTACATCTCTGTGAAAGTAGCACTAGTCATGTCATGCCATTTTACTAAGACAAGGACTCATGAGTGCACTGCCCACAGCAGAGTCACATTTCACCTGTCCTTCTGTGGCCTGCACTATATTGACAGGATCTGTGACAAGAAGCTGAACAGATTTGTTGTTCTCAGGTTGATGGGCTTATATTTGTAGCAGTCTCCTCTTCTGTTGGCAGCAGTCTCTGCCATAGATGTGGCTCTGGGAGAACACTATTATTCTCTGGTACCCCTAAGATCATGTTACCCAGGTAATCTTCTTGTCTTTCTTCTCCTGAACTGTTGGGACTGTTCCAGGAAAAGTAAGAGGTGCTGAATTACTATTTTTATTATTGTGCAGAACTGAAACCCAACTCCAAACCCCCTTCATTATCTCCTCAAACCTTCAAGCCTAATTGACAGCAAGTCTTTATATCTTGATTTGTTCCCATTAGAAGTCCTTGTGCCCTTGAATAAACAGGTAAGGTAATAACTTTAATTACTGCTATAATTAGGTGTATCTGAAGCACCTGTGCTTTGGCATGAGAAAAAAGGCCTAAAACTGAACTTTCCTTCCTGCAACATTGATACGTAGTTTTTCTTAATGCCATTCATTTGACAGGTAAAATCACCCAAAGTAGATAGCTTAAGTTTAGTAGCAGCTTAAGTTTAAAAAACAGAAAAAGCTTTTTTTGTTGTTGTTTGAATAGGTGGTCAATGAATTTATATATTACTATAAAGTAATACTTCTAGCAAAAGGCAATAAAATTTATGGAACTGCTTTAAAAAGCCAGAGCATCTTTGTGATACAGTCATTAAAGAAATCAAACAAAAATAGTGAATCATCAATAGAATAACTCAGCAGGGCAGGCCTTTTGCATTTGTTTTCTTTGCATTATCAAGACTCTCTACTGTGTTAAGTATATGTCAAAAAAAAGGGCAAAAATGTATATATATATATGTGTCTGTCTCTGTGTGTGTGTGTTTGTGTGTAAAGTCATGTGTGTAATATAAGTTGTATGTATGGTTACAACTATTCTTGCAACCAGTAAGTTTGGCTCTTTTATTTTCCATTTTAACTTGTAATAAATAGCAAAATAAAACTATTTTTATAGTTTATGATTATATGTGCATAAATAAGCATATTTTACAAAGGAACAAAGTTATTCTAGAAAACTTGAGTAAATATATCACTTTTGACTGAAACTTTAGATACCTTTAAAATAGTTTTCAAATGCCAATTGAAGTAGAAAAGCTGAGAATGCATGGTTGGCATTCTCATGACAGAAAACAAAAATAGTAGGTGAAAGCTCATAGTCACAGACAGAAAGCTTCACTTCAATCATGTTAGGAAATTCTTCTATTCAGAAAAGCAATGAAATTCAAGGTTAATTGCCTGAATTGCATCTCAGTATTTGGCACCCAAGGAAAATCATGCTGATTTTTAGAACTGCAAAGTGGACTCAATATCCAGGAGATTATATATGCTCTATATGCACCTATCTATATACTCTGGAACTCTATGAGGTAGTCCAGCTTTGAAAATTTGGATTTTGTTTTTATTCAAATCTAACTGGTGTAGTTAATTGGAGCAACTTGGTCACAACATGTCTGACAATCACATCTCCACACTGAGAGGCCTGGGAATGCTGAAAACAGAGATATTTTCCATGGAAAATTGCTTTAAATAATAGTATACTCATGTTCACTGTTTCATTGAAACACGGGTTTTGAAAACAAAATTAAGTACTTTAAAAACTGAAGTGAAAATTGGTTAAATTGTGCAGTATTGTTTCAATTCTGGAACTGAAAAAGAATTTCTCAAGAGGTTTAGAAATACCTTACATTCACATGATAATCTGTAAAAGATGTGTTGATTTTTAGAAAATGGTGACCTTTCTTCTAAAACGGGACATCACTTCTGTGTGTCAAGGTAGGAATTCCAAACCAATATTCACTTTTGAAAATTCTGAACACTGCAGTTTTCTAAAATAAATTTTCATTGGGAGTGGTTAGTCTCCACTAGTTACCAAAGAATTGTCAAGCTGTCAAAAAGAAGGGAAGTGGTCTATGTGACTATGATTTCGGAGAGGTAAGACAGACATTATATAATCTCTCTATTAAAATATGTTCCACACTATGAAAGATTTAAAACCTACCATAAAGCAAGGCACGATGGGGGGATAATATAGGATAACTGACTTCTGACTAACCACACGGTTGTTTTTCTTTAAATAAATAGAAGACTTCTGACTCTAGTGCTGTCCAATATATACTTTCCTTGAGTACTGAATTTCCACAAAATCAGCCACTATGACCTGAAAAATAGCTGATTTGTGGGTGGGCAATACTTTCTAAAGAAATTCCTTAGGAATTTTTATTAGATGTGTATATATATATAAAAGTAAGAGATAGAGACAGACCAGTTAAATATTTGAACTTCAGAAAAAAGTTCCAGTGTTTGGAAAAGAGTTAAAATCTTTTAAGGATTTAGCAATTATTTAGTTTCATTCCCTCTCACTCAGACATCTTCATGACTGTTGGTGAGATGTGCTCAGTTCAGTTTTTACCATTTTAAAATTGTATTTCCACTTTCAACTGTTCATATGAGTTCCATCCATATAAGCACTTCCACAAAATGTAGCTTGAGATTAAGTACCTTCCAAAGATGCTCATCTTTCTCCATTGACTGCAGAAGTAGCTTGGATGCCTAAATTCTATTCAATGACTCATTTTTAGCTCAAGTTGAGTGAAATAAGTTTCAGTGTGTCTAAGGAAATCTGTGAAAACAGATGAAGCGTGGGTTGGGATTTCTAAAGAAAAATGTTTGGAAGCTGCAAACAAGACCTCAGAGGAGCTTTTTCCCTTACTCCACTGAGTGAGAAAAGCAAGATTGTAAAGCATAATACAACTTAAAGTTTTTGTCTATTTGTAGAACTCCTACTCCAAATATTTCAGTGTTGTTGGGAGATAACGAGGATGTAAGTACATATGGTATTAGTCTGAAGCAGACAACTGAATGTTTGCCAGATTTGTGCTGATGTTCTTGGCAAACTCACATTCTGAAGGAAGAAGAGGAAAAAAAAAATCAAAAAAGTAATGGTGGTGCTATTTCTTCATTCTTTCCTTCCAAAGGAAAATATTTGTTGATCAAAATTCCTTTTGCTTTAATAGGTGACCGTTATTTCCTTTTAATTTTATTTTATATGCTTTTTTTGTCTATAAGTTAATTTCTAAACCAGCCCAGAACTACAATATAAGTCATCTTATATAACTACAATGATGGTCATCTATTAAATGATACTGAACCACTTTTTTGTTATATAAATGCTCTAAAGCTGACTGAAAGTAACAGCACCTGCATTTCTGCAAATAGTATGGTATGACACTAATAGCAATAAAAAAAAATAATTATTAAACAGCTTCTATTTTTCTCATGTGGGAGATAAATGAATATGTACCTTTGCAGCAGAGTCAGCTGGCCTGACATTTGCTGTCCATGTAAACTTGTTGCTCAGAAAACATACAAATAAATTATTTTAATTGTGGTACAAAAGAATCACTTGGCTTGAGACACAGGCAAAACATGGTCTGGTCTATCATTACTCCAAGACTAGGATACCAAATTATTTGGGATCCAATCTAGGCATTCCTGTTACTTTTCCAGGGCAGGAATAGACTGCCACAGCATTTCAGTTCCCAAAGCTAGTGCCCTTCTGACTACTGCATGGCAGACTAGGGATCTGAGTGAAACAAGCAGATATTCAGTCTTGAACCACTCTTATTTTTCCCACAGACATTCACAGGAATAAAACAAAAGAAAATGTAATCTCAACGAAATTGACATACTAGCAAATAGTATTCTGAAGTGAGGAATAGATTGAAACAATTCATTTGAATACAATACCTTCATTGATTTATTCTGGTATTTTAGAGGTGTTAAAATATGCTAGTTTAAATAATGCATGGTCAAAAATGTATTTCAAACGTTGGTATCTGCTGTATCTTTTTAATAGCATAAGATGCAAAAGATAAGTATTGCCCTCAGCTTGAAAGATACTATTTTTCATCATTTGGGTCACCAATTTAATGTGATTTAACATTAAGCTTTCTGAATTTTGTGATCCATTGTAACAGACTCCTTTTACAAAGAAAGGTAACTCTATCTGGCATTCACAACCCAGCATGACTCCAGCATTTTAGAAAGCAATGACTCCTAATAGCTTTTCAACTGCAAGTAGAATACAGGCTAATTGCAA